>NW_019235606.1:0-2209 GCF_002742605.1 Olea europaea var. sylvestris
TCTGGGGCTTGGTTGATCTTTCGACTGGTAGGAAAGCTATAGGGAACAAATGGGTTTCCAAGATAAAACAAAGAGTTGATGGGACTATAGACATGTATAAGGTTCTCTTGGTAACAAAGACTTATGCTTTTAGATTTAGAGTTACAACAACTGGACATGAAGACTGCTTTTCTCAATGGAGAATTATATGAAGAAATCTACACACAACAACCAGTATATTTAATTAAAACAGGTCAAGAGAATAAAGTTTGTAAATTGAAAAGATCAATCTATGGTAATTTTATTTGAAAAGATCATACAATTTTGTCATCATCGACGAATTTATATGAATAGGTCCAATAAGAAATTTGTAATTTTAGCTCTCTGTGTAGATGATATCTTATTGGCTATGAATGATGAGTATATTAAAACTATTAAGAAATAATCGTCCTCAAATTTTGAAATGAAGGACATGGGAAAAGAAGATTAAACCTATCTCTAGAGATGCCTTTGTAAATCATGTTATATGTTTGGGATTGCATAGAATCTGAATTATGTACTATGTAAACTTTTAATATGTCCATTAAAGAACAATGTTTGTGAGTTCACATAATAAGAGTAACTTTTGTTATAATTATTAGATTACCGTTTAATATGCACACATAAAGTATATCAACCTGGTTTAGTTGATTTACTTACACGAACAATCGCCTCAGATAATTTGAGATGTGTTGAGATGAGATACAACAATCATATTGTGTACATGATCTAGTCGCTTTGATGAGTTTCCAAGATAAGATTTCAAAAGCTAATCAAAATGTATTTTACTATTCATTAAACCTATTTAATAGCTAGATCAAGTTCTCAATTGAGATTTTCTAGATGAATAAGTATATGGAGAACTCCTATTTTATCTAACACTCTAGCTTGTATTCATCGACTGGACAATCGTATTAACTATTTCAGTTTTGCAACATAATTGTGAATACAATATAAATGATAAAGTTGATTTTGTTCATTGTTTAATTAAGGGGGTCAGAAATACTCGAATTGTTGTTACGAAATATGTCTGAGGTATAGTGAGAATTGTATTTCTTCTTGTAGAGCTGCTGTATATCCCTAACACTTGTATAGTATTGTGCACTCTTAAATTAAATTGTTGGTCGCACGATTCTTTTATCTATATGAACTTGGAAATGTTAAAATAGATATAATTGATATATTGTATTAGATTGAAGTCAAACTTATCTATGCGAGTGGGTGATGTTGTAATAAACGGGTCCCCTATGTGGGTTGACTCGACTCGAATTGAATGGAAATGGGATGGAAGAGTTTGAAATTGAATTTGAAACTCAACCTCCCACAATCCATAACTTCCATATACAACCTCCACTGTACCCATATCATATAAAAATACATATAGAATTTGTGTGTGAAGAAAAGGATGAGAATCACATAAAGGCTGTGCTTGATTTGGAAGTATCACATCTTAAATTTGGTTTTTGGATTGTGGCTTTTAAACTCCTTTCTGTGTGATAGAATTTCTAACCAAAAAGTGAGTACAAAGCAGGATAGGTAGGAAGCAAAACAAGAAAAGTTATTTAACCTTGTTTTTGTGATTTCAAGTAACTTACACTTGTTGGAATTCTGTTATAAGTATGAAAGTGCATTTTACATACAAAAATAAGGGGTTTAATGAATTTTCTTAGCAATACTTAAATATACTAATATATAGAATAATGCTTGCACTTGTGGTTCAATTTGATCGGCAACTAGAGCATTTGGATTTAAAAACTGCCATTTTAGATGGTGAGCTTGAAGATTTTTTTTTTTATTTTTTAATTTTTTTTTCCGGCTGTGTCAACTTGAAAGTTTTGTGAAGAAAAGTGAATCTGATTGTATTTGTCTTAGGAAAACAATATGGTTTAAAAAAATCTACAAAAAAATGGTATAAAAGGTTTATTAGCTCATTTTCAATTAATTGGCTTCAAAAGAAGTAATTATGGCGTTGTTTATATTTCAAAACAAGTAGAAAAAACATGTTTTTTGTATTTTTTATTTTTTTAATACTTGTTACTAAATGATGACGATACATTATTTATGAGTTGTAATATGCATGAAATAAGTGAAATTAAGAAAAATTCAAATAATGAAATTAAGAAAAAAGGACATAGTTAATGCTAAAAAAAATACTTGCTATTGATATAATGAGGAATGGAATCCACCGTTT
>NW_019235607.1:0-2209 GCF_002742605.1 Olea europaea var. sylvestris
ATTATGTCAGGTTGAAGAAGTGTTGGACAGAAAATTAAAAAAGAAAAACCGCACTAGGGCCAATTTCGTCATTTGTCGCGACGATGCCGGAATGGGCCAAAATTTGGCAGGTTGATTGGAAACGGCCCCAAAAATTGGACTCGAGGCACAGACCCGAGAACACGGGATTTTAGCCAAATTCCTTCATTTAGGCCTCCGAATAATTAATTTCCGTATTAATTATGTCAGCTTAAAGAAGTGTAGGACAGAAAATTAACAACGCAAAACCGCACCAGGGGTAATTTCGTCATTTGTCGCGACGGTGTCGGTATGGGCCCAAATTTGGCAGGTTGATTGGAAACGGCCCGAGAAATTGGACTCGGGGCACAGACCCGGGATCATGAGATTTTAGCCAAATTCCATCATTTAAGCCTCCGAATAATTAATTTCCGTATTAATTATGTCAAGTTGAAGAAGTGTTGGACAGAAAATTAACAACGCGAAATCGCATCGGGGGCAATTTAGTCATTTGTCACGACGGTGTCGGAATGGGCTGAAATTTGGCAGGTTGATTGGAAATGGCCTCAGAAATTGGGGTCGGGGCATAGACCTGGGATCTCGGGATTTTAGCCAAATTCCTTCGTTTAGGCCCCCGAATAATTAATTTTCGTACTAATTATGTTAGGTTGAAGATGTGTTGAACAGAAAATTAACAACGCAAAATCGCACCAACAACAATTTCATCATTTGTTGCGATGGTGTCGGAATGGAACGAAATTTGGCAATTTGGTTGGAAACGGGCTCATAAATCGGAGTCGAGGCATAGACCCGAGATCACGGGATTTTAGATAAATTCCTTCGTTTAGGCCTCCGAATAATTAATTTTTGTATTAATTATGTCAGTTTGAAGAAGTACTGGATAGAAAATTGATAACGCAAAACCGCACCAGGGGCAATTTTAGTCTTTTGTTGCGACGGTTTCGGAATGGGCCGAAATTTGGCAGGTTGATTGGAAACGGCTCCAAAAAATGGTGTCAGGGCACAGACCCGGGATCATGGTATTTTAGCCAAATTCCTTCGTTTAGGCCTTTGAATAATTGATTTCCGTATTAATTATGTCTGGTTGAAGATGTGTCGGACAGAAAATTAACAACACAAAACCGCACCAGGGACAATTCCGCCATTTGTCACGAGGGTGTCGGAATGGGCTGAAATTTGGCAGGTTGATTGAAAACGGGCTCAAAAATTGGAGTCGGGGCATAGACCTGGGATCATGGTATTTTAGCCAAATTCCTTCGTTTAGGCCTCCGAATAATTAATTTTTCGTATTAATTATGTCTGGTTGAAGATGTGTTTGAAAGAAAATTAATAACACAAAACCGCACCAGGGGCAATTCCGCCATTTGTCGCGAGGGGGTCGGAATGGGCTGAAATTTGGTAGGTTGATTGAAAACGGGCTCAGAATTTCAAGTCAGGGCACAGACCCGGGATCACTGGATTTTAGCCAGATTCCTTCATTTAGGCCTTTGAATAATTAATTTCCGTGTTAAATATGTCAGGTTGAAGATGTGTTGGACAGAAAATTAACAACGTAAAACCGCGCTAGGGAAAATTTCGTCATTTGTCATGACAGTGTCGAAATGGGCCAAAATTTGGCAGGTTGATTGGAAACGGCCCCAGAAATTGGACTTGGGGCACAGACCCGGGATCACGGGATTTTAGCCAAATTCTTTCGTTTGGGCCTTCGAATAATTAATTTCCATATTAATTATGTCAGGTTGAAAAAGTATTGGGCAGAAAATTAACAATGCAAAATCGCACCAAGGGCAATTTCATCATTTGTCGCGACGGTGTCGGAATGGTCCGAAATTTCGCTGGTTGATTGGAAACGGCCCCAGAAATTGGCCTCGGGCTTGGACCCGAGATTTCGAGATTTTAGCCAAATTCCTTCGTTTAGGCCTCCGAATAATTAATTTTCGTATTAATTATGTCAGGTTGTAGAAGTGTTGGACTGAAAATTAAGAAAAACAGCCGCACCAATGGCAATTTCGTCATTTGTCGCAACGGTGTCGAAATGGGCCGAAATTTGGTAGGTTGATTGGAAACGGCCCGAGAAATTGGACACGGGCACAGACCCGGGATCACAAGATTTTAGCCAAATTCCTTCATTTAGGCCTCTGAATAATTAATTTCCATATTAATTATGTCAGGTTGAAGAAGTGTTGGACAG
>NW_019235608.1:0-2209 GCF_002742605.1 Olea europaea var. sylvestris
CCAAACGAAGGAATTTGGCTAAAATCCTGTGATCCTGAGACCGTGCCCCGAGTCTAATTTCGCGGGCCATTTCCAATCAACCTGCAAAATTTAGGGTAATTCTGACATCATCACGACAAATTAAAAAATTGCCCCTAGTGCAGTTTTTCTTTGTTAATTTTCTGTCCAACACTTCTTCAACCAGACTTAATTAATACGAAAATTAATTATTCGGAGGCCCAAAGAAGGAATTTTGGCTAAAATCCCGTGAACCCGGGTCTGTGCTCCTAGTCGAATTTCGCGGGCCGTTTCCAATCAACCTGCCAAATTTCGGCCCATTCCGACACCATCGCGACAAATGACAAAATTGCCCCTGGTGCGGTTTTTCTTTGTTAATTTTTTGTCCAGCACTTCTTCAGTCTGACATAATTAACACGAAAATTAATCATTCGGAGGTGCAAACGAAGGAATTTGGCGAAAATCCCGTGATCCCGGGTCTCTGCCCCGAGTCCAATTTCTTGGGCCGTTTCCAATCAACCTGCCAAATTTCGGCCCATTCCGAAACCGTCGTGACAAATAACAAAATTGCCCCCTGTGCAATTTTGCTTTGTTAATTTTCTATCCAGCACTTCTTCAACTTGACATAATTAATACGAAAATTAATTATTCGGAGGCCCAAACGAAGGAATTTGACTAAAATCCCGTGATTCCAGGTTTTTGACCCGAGTCCAATTTCTCGGGTTATTTCCAAACAACCTACCAAATTTCGGCCCATTTAAACACTGTCGTGATAAATGACAAAATTTCCCCTGGTGTGGTTTTGCTTTGGTAATTTTCTGTCCAGCACTTCTTCAACCTAACTTAATTAGTACGAAAATTAATTATTCGGAGGCCCAAGGAAGGGATTTTGGCCAAAATCCCGTGATCCCAGGTCTGTGCTCCTAGTCCAATTTCGCGGGCTATTTCCAATCGACCTGCCAAATTTTGGCCCATTCCGAAACCATCGTGACAAATGACAGAGTTGCCCTGGTGTGATTTTTCTTTATTAATTTTCTGTCCAGCACTTCTTCAAACTGACATAATTAATACGGAAATTAATTATTCGGGGGCCTGAACGAATGAATTTGGCAAAAATCTCGTGATCCCGGGTCTGTGCCCCGACTCCAATTTCGCGGGCCGTTTCCCATCAACCTGCCAAATTTCAGCCCACTCCAACACCTTCACGACAAATGACAAAATTGCTCTTGGTGCGGTTTTTCTTTGTTAATTTTCTATCCAGCACTTCTTCAACCTAGCATATTTAATATTGAAATTAATTGTTCGGAGGTCCAAATGAAGGAATTTGGCTAAAATCCCGTGATCCTGGTTCTATGGCCCGAGTACAATTTCTCAGGTCGTTTCTAATCAACCTGCCAAATTTCAACCCATTCCGACATCGTCGCGACAAATGACAAAATCGGCCATTGTGCGATTTTTCTTTGTTAATTTTCTGTCCAGCACTTCTTCAACCTGACGTAATTAATAGGAAAATTAATTATTCAGAGGCCCAAACAAAGGAATATGACAAAAATCCCGTGATCCCGAGTCTGTGCCCCTAGTCATATTTTGCGGGCCATTTCCAACCAACCAGCGAAATTTCGGCCCATTCCGACATCGTCGAGACAAATGACAAAATCGCCCCTGGTGTGATTTTTCTTTGTTAATTTTCTTTCGAACACTTCTTCAACCTAACATAATTAATACGGAAATTAATTATTCGTAGGCCCAAACGAAGGAATTTGGGTAAAATCTCGTGATCCCGGGTCTGTGCCCTGAGTCCGATTTCGCGGGTCGTTTCCTATCAGCCTCCCAAATTTCAACCCATTCCGACACCGCCGCGACAAATGACAAAATTGCCCCTGGTGCAGTTTATCTTTGTTACTTTTCTGTCTAGCACTTCTTCAACCTGAAATAATTAATACGAAAATTAATTATTCGGAGGCCAAAACGAAGGAATTTTGGCTAAAATTCTATGATCCTGGGTCTGTATCGCTAGTCCAATTTCGTGGGCCATTTCCAATCAACCTCCAAAATATCGGCCCATTCCGACACCGTCGCAACAAAAGATAAAATTGCCCCTGGTGCAATTTTTCTTTGTAAATTTTCTATCCATCACTTCTTCAACCTAACATAATTAATAAGGAAGTTAATTATTCAAAGGCTCAAACAAAGGAATTTGGCTAAAATACCG
>NW_019235609.1:0-2208 GCF_002742605.1 Olea europaea var. sylvestris
ATCTTCGAGCCGTAGCTGAGAAAGAGTCTTTGCGTATGGAGATTAACAAAGCTGAGGACGAGTTGAAAGAAATCTCTTCTGAAGTCATGGTTGAAGACTCTTTGATGGTTAATTTGGCTGCTCAGATAAAGGAACTTCAAGCCAAAATGGACGACTGCAGGGCGAGAATGGCTGCTAAAAAACACAATGCCTCCCAGGGAATTGAGCGAACTAAGTCCTTGGTTGAGCAGTACAAGAAGTTGGAAGTTGATGATGATATCGTGGCTGAATTGAACATCACTTCCTCTCGGCAGAACGAGGACTGGGAAAAACTTAGGGAACGAATTCGTTCAGTATGGGGTGGACTGTAATTAAGACACATGATGTCTTTTTCTTTTGTAATTTGATTTTCCTTTTGTAACTTTGTTCATCATTAATGAACATTAACTTCTTGTGCATTTATTTGACGTTTGTTTTTAGTCGTCAATTCTTTAAGCATTTAACTGCTTTGTGCTAAAAATCTTGTCCATTTTCTTTTGATATTTTCACCACTTTTCCCAAGACTTTGGACTATTTAATTCCGTTTACTAGGCAGAAATGTGGTTGTTCATATTCTGTCTCTTCATCTCCACCTCCTATAAATGCTTCACATTTTCTATCTTTCGTCTTCATCTTCATTTTCTTCTTCGAAACTAATTTGCTGCCATTGCTTGACATTCTGACAATCAATCCGACCCAAAATGGACTGTTTAGTCCGCCCATTTTATTATTTACCTTAATGTCACTTTTGGTGTGGGAGGTATAGGAAATATTTTCTGTCCAGCAGCGAAGTTTTTACCATCAAAGTTCTTCCCATCGTCTCTTTGTCCTTTACAAGGAGTCGATGATAGAAGGCAATTTTTGGGCTGCTTGCAGGCCACTTTGCTTGCTGAGGGTGCTTCTCAGCCTCTTTGCTCGCCATTGAAACGATGCATTTAGGAAGGTGGTGAGGCCAGTCCACCCTCTTACTCAGCGATCCCACCATTGCAGCGATGCATTTAGGAAGGAGGTATGAGGTTTACTCAGCGATCAACCGGGAGATTAGCTTACTTTTAATTGTATTTTGTAGAGCATCCATTATTTGTATTTTTGCATTTTTATAATGAACGTTTGATCATAAAGGACTTTATTTGAACGTATTTCGCTCTGACCTTGTTATCCTTTAATCGTTCAACATATTTGATTATACTTTTATCTACTCACATTCCCATAAAGAAGGAACATATTTTTTCAAATATTTGCCGTTAATTAATCTCACGTGTTTGGTGCCATCTAAATCTTCCAAGTGATATGCTCCATTGGGCAACACACTGTTTATTTTGTATGGTCCCTCCCAATTGGGCAACCACTTCCCGTACTTTGGATCTTTGCTATCCAAAGGGAGTATCGTCTTTCAAACTAGTTCACCCAGGCTGAAAGACTTGCCTATGACTTTTTTATTATAAAACTTAGCCATTCTTTATTTTTGAACTTGCAACCTATCTAAGACGACCAACTTTAATTCGTCTAACCCCAATAAATTTTGAACTAGTGATTCAGCATACTCATCATCATTCAACTTATGTTGTAAGCACACTCTGATCGATTGCACGTTGATTTCCATAGGCAAAACGGCCTCCTGTCCATAAACAAGTTGGAAAGGAGTAACCTTGGTACTTGACCGAGGTGATGTCCTATAAGCCCATAAGGCCTTGTTCAGACATTCATGTCAATTTCTGGCATTTTCATCTATCATCTTTCTGATGATATTTTTTAAAATCTTATTAGAAGATTCTGCTTATCCGTTGGATTGAGCGTAGTATGGTGTGGAGTCTACTAATTTAACCCCAAACTCGCTCAAAAATTTGTTCACTTGATCCCCATTCAAAGATGTTCCGTGATCTACCATTAACGTTTGTGAAATTCCAAACTTATAAATAATGTGATCACGGATAAACTCTATAACATTTTTCTGGGTGATCTCTTTCAAAGGTACCGCTTCTACCCATTTGGTGAAATAGTCGGTTGCAACTATAACAAAAATATGTTGTTTAGACGATGGGGGATAAATCTTCCCTATCATGTCTATCGCCCCACCCTTGAATGGCCAAGGTTTAATAATAGGTGTCATTTCTCGTGCTGGCGCCCTTTGTATTGGACCATACTTTTGGCATGCTAAATAACTCTTTGCATACTGAACGCATAGTTCTC
>NW_019235610.1:0-2208 GCF_002742605.1 Olea europaea var. sylvestris
CGATTCCAATCGAATTGAACTAGCAATTCGTTAAAAACAAACAAACCTGAAGTCGTCATGAAATCAAAAACCACTTTTCATTGCCTCGATTCCAATCGAATTAGACCAGCAATTCGCAAAAAACGAACAAGCCCGAAGTTTTCATGAAATCGAAAACCACTTTTCATTGGCTCGATTCCAATCGAATTAGACTAGCAATTCGACAAAAATGATAATAGTAGAAGTTATCATGAAATCAAACACCACTTTCCATTGGCATGATTCCAATCGAATTAGACTAACAATTCACCAAAAAGGAACAAACCCGAAGTCATCATGAAATCAAAAACCACTTTCCATTGGCTCGATTCCAATCGAATTAGACAAGAAATTCGTCCAAAACAAACAAACCCTAAATTATCATGAAATCAAAAACCACTTTACGTTAGCTCGATTCCAATCGACTTAGCCTAGCAATTGGCCAAAAAACAACAAACCCGAAGTTATCATGAAATCAAACACCACTTTTCATTGGCCCGATTCCAATCGAATTAGACTAACAATTCGCCAAAAACGAAGAGACCCGAAGTCATCATGAAATCAAAAACAACATTTAATTAGCTCGATTCCAATCGAATTACACAAGCAATTCGTCGAAAACAAACAAACCCGAAGTAATCATGAAATCAAAAACCACTTTTCATTGGCTCTATTCCAATCGAATAAAACTAGCAATTTGCTTATCATGAAAACAAAAATCACTTTTCATTGGCTCGATTCCAATCGAATTAGACAAGCAATTTGCCAAAAACGAAGAAACCCATAGTTAGACTAGCAATTTGCCGAAAATGACCAAACCCGAAGTTATCATGAAATTAAAAATCACTATTCATTTGCTTGATTCCAATCGAATTACACTGGCAATTCAACAAAAACCACCCAACCCTAATTTATCAGGAAATCAAAAACTACTTTTCATTGGCTCGATTCCAATCAAATTAGACTAGCAATTTGCTGAAAATGATCAAACCCGAAGTTTTCAAGAAATCAAAAATCACTTTTCATTGGCTCAATTCAAATCGAATTAGATTAGGAATTCGCCAAAAAAAAACACGAAGTTATCGTGAAATCAAAAACCACTTTTCATTGGCTCGATTCCAATCGAATTAGACTAGCAATTCGCCAAAAATGAACAAACCCGAAGTGTTCATGAAATCGAAAACCACTTTTCATTGGCTCGATTCCAATCGAATTAGACTAGCAATTTGCCAAAAATGAATAAACCCGAAGTTATCTAGACATCAAAACCACTTTTCATTGGCACGATTCCAAATGAATTGGACTAGCAATTCATCGAAAACAACCAAAGCCGAAGTTATCATGAAATCAAAAACCACTTTTCATTGGCTCCATTCCAATCGAATTAGACTAAGAATTTGCCGAAAACGATAAAACCCGAAGTTATCATGAAAACGAAAACCACCTTTCATTGGCTCGATTCCAATCAAATTAGGCTAGCAATTCGTCAAAAACAAACAAACCCAAAGTTATAATGAAATCAAAAACCAATTTTCATTGTCTCTATTCCAATCGAATTAGACTAGCAATTTGTCAAAAACGATCAAACCCGAAGTCATCATGAAAACAAAAGTAACTTTTCGTTGGCTCGATTCCAATCGAATTAGACTAGCAATTCGATAAAAACAAACCAACCCGAAGTTATCATCAAATCAAAAACCAATTTTCATTGGCTCGATTCCAATCGAATTAGACTAGCAACTTGTCGAAAATGATCAAACCCGAAGTTTTCATTAAATCAAAGACCACTTTTCATTGGCTCCATTCCAAACGAATTAGACTAGAAATTCTCCAGAAACGAACAAATCCGACGTCGTCATGAAATCAAAAACCACTTCGCATTGGCTTGATTCGAATCGAATTAGACAAGCGATTCGCCAAAAATGAACAAACCCTAAGTTATCGTGAAATCAAAAATCACTTTTCGTTGGCTCGTTTCCAATCGAATTTGACTAGTAGTTTGCCAAAAATGAACAAACCCAAAGTTATAATGAAATCAAAAATCACTTTTCATTCACTAGATTCCAATCAAATTAGACTAGCAATTCGCCAAAAATGAATGAACCCAAAGTTATCTAGAAATCAAAATCACTTTTCATTGGCTCGATTCCAAACGAATTAGACTAGCAGTTCGTCGAAAAAAACAAGCCC
>NW_019235611.1:0-2208 GCF_002742605.1 Olea europaea var. sylvestris
AGCCAATTCCAACACAGTCGCGAAAAATGACGAAATTACACCCGGTGCGGTTTTTGTTCCCGATCAACCTGTCAAATTTGAGCTCATTCCGGCACAGTCGCGAAAAGGACGAAATTACACCCGGCGCGATTTTTGTTCCGGATCAACCAATCAAATTTTAGCCCATTCCGACAAAGTCGAGAAAAATGACGAAATTGCTCCCGGCGCGATTTTTATTTCCGATCAAACTGCCCAATTTCAGCCAATTCCGACACAGTCAAGAAAAATGAGGAATTTGCCCCCAGTGCGATTTTTGTTTCCGCTCAACCAGTCAAATTTTAGCCGATTCCGACGCAGTCGAGAAAAATGACGAAATTGCCCGCGGCGCGATTTTTGTTTCCGACCAACCAGTCAAATTTTAGCCAATTCCGACACAGTCGCGAAAAATGACGAAATTACACCCGACGCAGTTTTTGTTCCCGATCAACCATCCAAAATTGAGCCCATTCCGACACATTCGAGAAAAAAGACGAAATTGCCCCCGCGCGCGATTTTTGTTTACGATCAACCCGTCAAATTTTAGCCAATTCCGACAGAGTCGCGAAAAATAACAAAATCACACCCGGCGCGATTTTTGTTCCGGATCCACCTGTCAAATTTGAGCCCATTCCGGCACAGTCGAGAAAAATGACGAAATTGCCCTCGGCGCGATTTTTATTTCCGATCAACCAGTCAAATTTTAGCCAATTCCGACACAGTCGCGAAAAATAACTAAATTGCCCCCGGCACGATTTTTGTTTCCGATCAACCAGTCAAATTTTAGCCAATTCCGACACAGTCGCGAAAAATAACTAAATTGCCCCCGGCACGATTTTTGTTTCCGATCAACCAGTCAAATTTTAGCCAATTCCGACACAGTCGCGAAAAATAACTAAATTGCCCCCGGCACGATTTTTGTTTCCGATCAACCAGTCAAATTTTAGCCAATTCCGACACAGTCGCAAAAAATAACGAAATTACACCCGGCGCGATTTTTGTTTACGATCAACCCGTCAAATTTGAGCCCATTCCGGCACAGTCGACAAAAATGACGAAATTGCCCCCGACGCGATTTTTATTTCCGATCAACCAGTCAAATTTTACCCAATTCCGACACAGTCGCGAAAAATGAGGAAATTTCCCGCGGCGCGATTTTTGTTTCCGATCAACCAGTCAAATTTTAGCCAATTCCGACACAGTCGCGAAAAATGAGGAAATTTCCCGCGGCGCGATTTTTGTTTCCGATCAACCAGTCAAATTTTAGCCGACCCGACGCAGTCGAGAAAAATGACGAAATTGCCCCCGGCGCGATTTTTGTTTCCAATCAACCAGTCAAATTTTAGCCAATTCCGACGCAGTCGCGAAAAATGACGAAATTACACCCGGCGCGGTTTTTGTTCCCGATCGACCATCCAAATTTGAGCCCATTCCAACACATTCGAGAAAAATGACAAAATTGCTCCCGGCGCGATTTTTGTTTCCGATCAAACTGCCAAATTTCAGCCAATTCCGACACAGTCGAGAAAAATGACCAAATTGCCACCGGCGCGATTTTTGTTTCCGATCAACCAGTCAAATTTTAGCCAATTCCGACACAGTCGCAAAAAATAACGAAATTACACCCGGCGCGATTTTTGTTTCCGATCAACCTGTCAAATTTGAGCCCATTCCGGCACAGTCGGCAAAAATGACGAAATTGCCCCCGACGCGATTTTTATTTCCGATCAACCAGTCAAATTTTAGCCAATTCCGACACAATCGAGAAAAATGACGAAATTGCCCCCGGCGCGATTTTTGTTTCCGATCAACCAGTCAAATTTTAACCAATTCCAACACAATCGAGAGAAATGACGAAATTGCCACCGGCGCGATTTTTGTTTCCGATCAACCAGTCAAATTTTAGCCAATTCCGACACAGTCGCGAAAGATGACGAAATTACACCCGGCGCAGTTTTTGTTCCCGATCAACCATCCAAAATTGAGCCCATTCCCACACATTCGAGAAAAATGACGAAATTGCCCCCGCGCGCGATTTTTGTTTACGATCAACCCGTCAAATTTTTGCCAATTCCGACAGAGTAGCGAAAAATAACAAAATTACACCCGACGCGATTTTTGTTCCCGATCAACCTGTCAAATTTGAGCCCATTCCGGCACAGTCGAGAAAAATGACGAAATTGCCCTCGGCGC
>NW_019235612.1:0-919 GCF_002742605.1 Olea europaea var. sylvestris
TTTTTTCCGATCTACCTGTCAAATTTTAGACCATTCCTAGACAGTCGCGAAAAATGACGAAATTATCCACGGAGCGATTTTTATTTCCGATCAACCTGCCAAATTTAAGGCCATTCCGACACAGTCACGTAAAATTGCGAAATTGCCCCCGGCGCGATTTTTATTTCCGATCAACCTGCCTAATTTAAGCCCATTTCGGCATAGTCGCGAAAAATGACGAAATTGCCCTCGGCTCGATTTTTATATCCGATCAACCTGCCAAATTTAAGCCCTTCCGACACAGTAGCGTAAAATGACGAAATTGCACCCGGCGCGATTTTTATTTCCGAACAACCAGTCAAATTTTAGCCCATTCCGACACAGTCTCGAAAAATGACGAAATTGTCCCCGGCGCGATTTTTATTTGCGATCAACCTGCCAAATTTAAGCCGATTCCGACACAGTTGCGAAAAATGATGAAATTGCCCCAGCACGAATTTTGTTTCCGATCTACCTGTCAAATTTTTGCCCATTCTGACACAGTCGAGAAAAATGACGAAATTGCCCTCGACGCGATTTTCATTTCCGATCAACCTACCAAATTTAAGCCCATTCCGACACAGTCGCGTAAAATGATGAAATTTACCCCTGCGCGATTTTTATTTCCGATCAACCAGTCAAATTTTAATCCATTTCGACACAGTCGCGAAAAATGACGAAATTTCCCCCGGCGCGATTTTTATTTCCGATCAACCTGCCAAATTTAAGCCCATTACGACACAGTCGCGAAAAATGACGAAATTGCCCCGAAGCGGTATTTTTTTCCGATCTACCTGTCAAATTTTAGACCATTCCTGGACAGTCGCGAAAAATGACGAAATTATCCACGGAGCGATTTTTAATTCCGATCAACCTGCCAAATTTAAGCCCATTCCGACAC
>NW_019235612.1:1460-2208 GCF_002742605.1 Olea europaea var. sylvestris
GCGATTTTCATTTCCGTTCAACCTACCAAATTTAGGCCCATTCCGACACAGTCGCGTAAAATGAGGGAATTTATCGCTGCGCGATTTTTATTTCAGATTAACGAGTCAAATTTTAGCTCATTTCGACACAGTCGCGAAAAATGACGAAATTGTCCCCGGCGCGATTTTTATTTCCGATCAACCAGTCAAATTTTTGCCAATTTCGACACAGCCGCAAAAAATGAGGAAATTGCCCCCGGCGCGATTTTCATTTCCGATCAACCTACCAAATTTAAGCCCATTCCGACACAGTCGCGAAAAATGACGAAATTACCCCGGCGCGATTTTTATTTCCGATCAACCTGCCAAATTTAAGCCGATTCCGACACAGTCGCGAAAAATGACGAAATTGCCCCGGCACGATTTTTGTTTCCGATCTACCTGTCAAATTTTTACCCATTCCGACACAGTCGAGAAAACTGACGAAATTGCCCACGGCGCGATTTTCATTTCCGATCAACCTACCAAATTTAATCCCATTCCGACACATTCGCGTAAAATGACGAAATTTACCCCTGCGCGATTTTTATTTCCGACCAACCAGTCAAATTTTTGCCCATTTTGACACAGTCGAGAAAAATGACGAAATTACCCCCGGTACGATTTTCATTTCCGATCAACATACTAAATTTAAGCCCATTCCGACACAGTCGCGTAAAATGATGGAATTTACCCCTGCGCGATTTTTATTTCCGATCAACCAGTCAAA
>NW_019235613.1:0-2208 GCF_002742605.1 Olea europaea var. sylvestris
AAATTTCCGACGCCTTTGAGGAGATTTTCTTTTTCTGCATTTTATTTCTAGTTTAGCGGGCCTGCGTGCCCATGCATGTTTTCCATTCTCTTTTGTAATGAACTACGTTCGATTTGATCCCGTTTGGGTACGTAGGCAGCTTGGATGCAATATAAATCCAAGTCCAGTCCAAACAATTAATAAATCCAAACATCGGGTATAACATCCCCTTCAAGCCTTGTCCTTGACAAGCCCCTCTGAGCCTTGCCCTCGAGCAAGCCCCTTTAAGCCTTGTCCTTGACAAGCCCTTCTGAGCCTTGTCCTTGACGAGCCCCTCTGAGCCTTGCCCTCGAGCAAGCCCCTTTAAGCCTTGTCCTTGACAAGCCCCTCTGAGCTTTGCCCTCGAGCAAGCCCCTTTAAGCCTTGTCCTTGACAAGCCCCTCTGAGCCTTGCCCTCGAGCAAGCCCCATTAAGCCTTGCCCTCGAGCAAGCCCCTTTAAGCCTTGCCCTTGACAAGCCAATGTAAGCCTTGCCCTCGAGCAAGCCCCTTTAAGCCTTGGCCTCGAGCAAGCCGTCTAAAGCCTGGCCTCGAGCAAGGACCAAAATCTTGGAGCTCATAATCAGCACATCAAAATAGTACAGCACAAGTATAAATACCGAGGACATATCCCGACCATATATCCTTGTATTTTCGTCCAAGCCTGAAAATATAAGCTCGGGATAAACTCATGTGCAAAGGGCGGTCAAAATTATTCCTACTCCTCGGGGACGACCATCCCTTGAACTTAATCCTCGAGTTTTAAGTGTGTAGAAGACTATATTGTCCTCGGCATTATCACTTGTTTAAAAAATGAGTTATTCTCAATCGTCGAGATGATTAATTAGTCGTCGAAAATAATTAATCTTCTTTAATCGTCGAGGTAACTTGTCTATATGCTCGAGGTTCACACTTTTGTTCCCAAATAATTTTACAGTTTGAGTCCCCGGGATGATTTTGTGTTCGGTATAATATTCACGAATATGTCCTCGAGGTGTTTCACCACTCTAGGCGTCGAGTAACCATCTAACCTCGGGCTATTTGAATGATCGAGATACATTGACAGCAGAAGGAAAATAATTCATCGAGTAAAATACATGTTCAAATTACAAAACGGAAGGGCTATCATCATACAAAAAACAAACAAAAACTAATCTAAGTCCTCGGCCCTTTCTCCCGAGGCTGTGCTCCCCTGCTCCTCCACCGTGTCCTCGCCGTGAACATCGACCTCTTGGTCCTCGACGGTTTCCTCGGACTCTGACAGCTCGAGAGTATCAGCAATCTCGGGGATGTTCTTTAGATCCTCGGGATTAGCATCGGGCTTCGATCTCAAAAACGCCCGAGCTTCCTTGAAGGCATGGAAGTACGAGCCCATAGCATACTCCTCCGTGAGGCCGTTAAACTCCTCGGACATTTTAAAGTCCTCAATCGCGACCCCTTGAGCTTCAGCCAGGCGAGCCTCAAAATCAACCTTCAAACGCTCGATCTCGAGCTTTAAACCTTCAGCCTCGCCCTTAGCAGTTCCAGCCTCTTCTCGAGCTCTATGGGCATCATTTTTCGAATCCTCGAGCTCCTTCTGGAGAAGGAACCGATCAGCCTCCAAGTCAGCTATCCTCTTCTCCAGTGCTCGAGAAGAGTCCTCGAGTTCAGTAGTCTTTTGGGCCTCATCTTTCCCCTTCAGAGAAAGGCCTCGGGCAATGCTCAAAGCCTACAACATATAAACCCGAGCTTAAAATAATCACAGCGTTTAAACCTTTTTAAACCTTGTATTTTAAACAAAGTAGAATGGGCGAGCTTACCTTCAGAGTAAGAGATTCCAAAGCCTTCATGCCCTCATCAAAATCGAGGTCCTTCCTGTACTTGTCCACGATGCTTGACACCAGAGGACACCAGTCAGGCTCCTGGTTTTGGAAAGAGGGCATAGGTCGAACCTCATCCTCGAGGTCAACAACCTCGGGAGTACTCCTTGGCCGAGGATGTGACCGAGGTGGACCAGTAGGAGTCTCTGTGGCCTGTGTGGTCGGGGTATTTCCTCGGGCAGAAGTTTCGCCAGGCCCACTCCTGATATTCTCCATGTCCCTAGCTCTCTTCTTTCCTCTCTTCTGCCCCGGAGCTCGGGTTTGAGGGGCCTTTGACTTCTTGGTCACGGCCTGCCTGAGGGCTGAAGGATCAAAAGTCATCTCTGTAAAAAA
>NW_019235614.1:0-2208 GCF_002742605.1 Olea europaea var. sylvestris
ATTGCTAGTCTAATTCGATTGGAATCGAGCCAATGAAAAGTGGTTTTTGACTTCATGATAACTTTGGGTTTGATTGTTTTCGGCAAATTTTTAGTATAATTCGATTGGAATCGAGCAAATGAAAAGTGGATTATGATTTCATAATTCGATTGGAATCGAGCCAATGAAAAGTTGTTTTTGATTTCATGATAACTTCGGGTTTGTTCATTTTTTGTGAATTGCTGGCCTAATTCGATTGGAATCGAGCCAATGAAAAGTGGTTTTTGATTTCATGATAACTTCGGGTTTGATCCTTTTTGGCAAATTTCTAGTCTAATTCGTTTCGAATCCAGTTAATGAAAAGTTGTTTTGATTTCACGATAACTTTGGATTTGATCATTTTCAGAAATTGCTTATCTATTTCGATTGGAATCGAGCCAATGAAGAAGTGGTTCTTGATTTCATGCTAACTTCGGGTTTGATCATTTTCGGCGAATTGCTAGTCAAATTCGATTGGAATTGAGCCAATGAAAACTGGCTTTCGATTTCATGATAACTTCGAGTTTGTTCGTTTTTGGCGAATTGCCAGTCTAATTCGATTGGAATTGAGCCAATGAAAAGTATCTTTCGATTTCATAATAACATCGGGGTTGTTCGTCTTTGGCAAATTGCTAGTCTAATTCAATTGGAATCGAGACAATGAAAAGTGACTTTTGATTTCCTGATAACATCGGGTTTGTTCGTCGTCAGCAAATTGCTGGTCTAATTCGATTAGAATCGAGCCAATGAAAAGTGGTTTTTGATTTCATGATAACTTCAGGTTTGATCATTTTCAGCGAATTGCTAGTCTAATTCGAATGGAGTCGAACAAATGAAAAGTGGTTTTTGATTTCATGATAACTACGGGTTTGTTCATTTTTGGCTAATTGCTAGTCTAATTCAATTGGAATCGAGCCAATGAAAAATGATTTTTAATTTTATGATAACTTCGGGTTTGATCATTTTCTGCGAATTGCTAGTCTAATTCGATTGGAATCGAGCCAATGAAATGTGGCTTTTGATTTCATGATAACATCGGGTTTGTTTGACTTTGGCAAATTGCTAGTCTAATTCGATTGGAATCGAGCCAATGAAAAGTGGGTTTTGATTTCATGATAACTTCGGGTTAGTTCTTTTTTACGAATTGCTAATTTTATTCGATTGGAATCAAGCTAAAGAAAAGTGGTGTTTAATTTCATGATAACTTCAGGTTCGCCCATTTTTTGCTAAATGCGAGTCTAATTCGATTGGAATCAAGCCGACGAAAAGTAATTTTTGATTTCATGATCACTTCGGGTTTGTTCATTTTTAGCGAATTGCTAGTCTAATTCGATTGGAATCGTGCCAATGAAAAGTGGTTTTTGATTTCAAGATGACTTCGACTTTGTTCGTTTTCGACGAATTGCTTGTCTAATTCGATTGGAATCGAGCCAATGAAAAGTAGTTTTTTATTTCATGATAACTTCGTGATGTTCGTTTTTGGCGAATTGCTAGTCCAATTTGATTGGAATTGAGTCAATGAAAAGTGGTTTTTGATTTCATGATAACTTCGGGTTTGTTCATTTTCGGCTAATTGCTAGTCTAATTAGATTGGAATCGAGCCAATAAAAAGTGGTTTTTGATTTCATGATAACTTCGGGTTTGATCTTTTTTGGAGAATTACTAGTCTAATTCAATTGGATTAGAGCCAACGAAAAGTGGCTTTCGATTTCATGATAACATCGGGTTTGATCGTTTTCGAAAAATTGCTAGTCCAATTCGATTGGAATCGAGCCAATGAAAAGTGGTTTTCGACTTCATGACAACTTTGGGTTTGATTGTTTTCGGCAAATTTTTAGTATAATTCGATTGGAATCGAGCAAATGAAAAGTGGATTTTGATTTCATAATTCGATTGGAATCGAGCCAATGAAAAGTTGTTTTTGATTACATGATAACTTCGGGTTTGTTCATTTTTTGCGAATTGCTAGCCTAATTCGATTGGAATCGAGCCAATGAAAAGTGGTTTTTGATTTCATGATAGCTTTGGGTTTGATCCTTTTCGGCAAATTTCTAGTCTAATTCATTTCGAATCCAGCTAATGAAAAGTTGTTTTGATTTCACGATAACTTGCTAGTGTAATTTGATTGGAATCGAGCTAATGAAAAGTGGTTTTCGATTTCATGATAACTTCGGGTTTGATCATTTTCAG
>NW_019235615.1:0-2208 GCF_002742605.1 Olea europaea var. sylvestris
TGTCTCACCTCCGAGTATTTGGTTGTGTTTGTTATGTGCACCACCAGTCTCTGTATCGCGATAAACTTGATCTTCGTTCCATTCGATGCGTCTTCTTCGGATATTCTTCGACAAAAAAGGATATGTTTGCTATGATCCTCAATCTCAGAAGCTATTTGTATCACGGGATGTGCAATTTTCTGAGAATGAACCTTTTTTACAGCGCAATGTTTGAACAAGAATTTACCTCAGATGGAGAGTTTGAACGATCTACTTCCACTTCCCACTATATGGACATCTTCTTTCAACATTGCAAGCCCTAACCGAAATGAAACTACGGTACAGAATGGAGATATAGAAAGAATTGAACAAGATGAAAGAATTGAACAAGATGGAAATAATAGGGACACCCGATGTTCTTTATCACCAGCACATGTACCAGATGCTCCAGAAGAGGTTCCTAGAAGGTTAAATAGAATATCCAAGGCTCCAGAAAAGACTTTGTTACTTACGAAGCCATAGGTCATCCTATACAGGCTCATCTATCATACTCCAATATTTTTGCATCTCATTCGGCGTTTCTAATTTTGCTTGCTTCAACTCAAGAGCCGAATAAGTTTGGACAAGCAAATTCTTGTCCTATTTGGAAACAAGCGATACAGGAAGAGTTACAAGCCATTGATGATAACAACACTTAGTCGATTATGAAACTCCCTCTAGGAAAGAAGGTAATAGGATGTCATTGGGTTTATAAAATGAAGTTTCGAAGTGATGGATCTATTGAACGACATAAAGCACGTATTGTTGCCAAGGGTTTTACTCAAACTTATGGA
Source organism: Olea europaea var. sylvestris (assembly GCF_002742605.1). Taxonomy (NCBI): domain Eukaryota; kingdom Viridiplantae; phylum Streptophyta; class Magnoliopsida; order Lamiales; family Oleaceae; genus Olea; species Olea europaea. The sequence goes on from NW_019235615.1 coordinate 813, forward strand.
GTTGACTACAATGAGACATTTGCTCCAGTAGCCAAAATGAACATGTTTCATGTTCTTTTATCTCTAGCTGTCAATTATGATTGGAAATTGTTTCAGATGGATGTAAAGAATGCATTTCTACATGGTGATCTTGAAGAAGAAGTTTACATGAGTATACCTCTTGGTCATCCATTGGAAGGTCGTAGTGATCTCACATGCAGATTAAGAAAATCCATATATGATCTTAAACAATCACCTCATGCATGGTACGCCAAACTCAGTCACGTTCTTATCAAGAATGGTTTAAAGATAAGTAATACTGATTCTTCCTTGTTCGTGAAAAGAGGTATGAGTGGTACTGTTATTGTTTTGATTTATGTTGATGACATAGTTCTTACTGGTGATGACCTTATTGAGATATCAAGGCTTAAAAGTATTCTTCATACTCAATTTTCTATTAAAGATTTGGGAATTTTGAAATACTTTCTCGGACTAGAGATTGCATATTCAAAGAAGGACATATTTCTCAATCAAAGAAAATATGTGTTGAATTTGTTACAAGATACTGGTAAATTAGGTGTCAAGCCAGCTCAAACGCCTATAGAGTGTAATTTAAAATTACCACTTGATGGTGACCCGATATCTGATGTGGGTCAATTTCAAAGATTGGTGGGCAGACTAATTTACCTCACAATTACTCGACCTGATATCTTATATGCTATCAGCCTGATTAGTCGTTTTATGCACTCTCTAGGAGTTGCACATATGGATACTGTTAATCGAATTTTGCATTATCTTAAGGGGTTACCTAGAAGAGGTATGTAGATGCGTAAGAATGGCCATTCTCGTATTACTGCATAAACAGGTGCGGATTGGGCTGGTAGTACTATTGACCACGTTTGTTGGAGAAAATTTGGTGACATGGAAGAGGAAAAAGTAGAATGTTGTTGCACGCTCTAGTGCTGAAGTTGAGTATTGGGCAATGGCATCTCCTGCAAGTGAAATTATTTGGCTTCGATCTTTGCTAAAAGATCTGGGATTTGGCTCGTCACAACCCACACAGATGTATTGCGATAATCAATCTGCTATTCATATTACTTCAAATCCAGTTTTTCATGAACGGACAAAACATATTGAAGTTAATTGTCATTTTATACGAGAACAAGTCAAAGCCAAGGTTATTTGTACTCCCTTCATTCGTAGTAGTGAACTAGCTGACATTTTCGTCAAAGGCTTGTCCACTGCCAGATTTCATGAGATATTGTCCAAGTTGGGCTCCATCGATATTTTCGCACCAACTTGAGGGAGTGTAATAGAGAAGAGAGATATTTGACGATATTTGAAGGATTTGCTAATATTGGAGAATATTACGGCGCAATCGTGTTTTGGAAGATTTTCATAATTCGTTATTCTCTTT
>NW_019235616.1:0-1670 GCF_002742605.1 Olea europaea var. sylvestris
CCACTTTTCATTGGCTCGATTCCAATCGAATTAGACTAGCAATTCGCCAAAAACGAACAAACCCAAAGTTATCATGAAATCAACAACCACTTTTCATTGGATCTATTCCAATCGTATTAGACTTGCAATTCGCCAAAAACGAACAAGCCAGAAGTTATCTTGAAATCAAAAACCACTTTAATTGGCTCGATTCCAATCGAATTACACTAGCAATTCGCTAAAGATGAACAAACTCGAAGTTATCATGAAATCAAAAGCCACTTTTCATTCGCTCGATTCCAATCGAATTAGACTTGCAATTTGCCAAAACGAACAAACACGAAGTTACCCCAAAATCAAAATCCACTTTTCTTTGGTTCCATTCCAATCGAATTAGACTAGCAATTTACCAAAATTGAACAAACCCGAAGTTATCAAGAAATCAAAAGCCACTTATCATTGGTTTGATTCCAATCGAATTAGACTGGCAATTCGTCGATAAACGAACAAATCCGAAGTTATCTTGAAATCAAAAACCACTTTTCGTTGCCTCGATTCCAATCGAATTACAATAGACATTCGCCAAAAACGAACAAACCAGAAGTTATCTTGAAATCAAAAACAACTTTTCATTGGCTCGATTCCAATCGAATTACACTAGCAATTTGCTAAAAATGAACAAACTCGAAGTTATCATGAAATCAAAAGCCACTTACCACTGGCTCGATTCCAGTCGAATTAGACTAGCAATTTGCCTAGAAATGAATAAACCCGAAGTTATCTTGAAATCAAAAATCACTTTTCATTAGCTCGATTCCAATTGAATTACAATGGACATTCACCAAAAACGAACAAACCCGAAGTTATCTTGAAATCAAAAACCACTTTTTGTTTGCTTGATTCCGATCGACTAACACTAGCGATTCGCCAAAAATGAACAAACCCGAAGTTATCATGAAATCAAAAGCCACTTTTCATTGGCTCGATTCTAATTGAATTGGACTAGAAATTCGTCAAAAATGATCAAACCTGAAGTTATTGTCAAATCAAAAACCACTTTTCATTCGCTCGATTCCAATCGAACGCCAAAAATGAACAAACCTGAAGTTATCATGAAATCAAAAGCGACTTTTCGTTGGCTCGAATCCAAACGAATTAGACTAGCAATTCGCCAAAAATACACAAACCCGAAATTATAGTGAAATCAAAACCACTTTTCATTGGCTCAACTCCAACCGAATTACAATAGACATTCGCCAAAAATGAACAAACCCGAAGTTGTCTTGAAATCAAAAACCACTTTTCGTTAGCTCGATTCCAATCTAATTACTCTAGCAATTCGCCAAAAATGAACAAACTCGAAGTTATCATGAAATCAAAAGCCATTTTTCATTGGCTCGATTTTAATCAAATTAGACTTGCAATTCGCCAAAACGAAGAAACCCGAAGTTACCCCGAAATCAAAACCCACTTTTCTTTCGTTCGATTCCCATCGAATTAGACTAGCAATTTTCCAAAAATGAACAAACCCGAAGTTATCAAGAAATTAAAAGCCACTTATCATTGGCTCGATTCCAATCGAATTAGACTAGCAATTTGCCAAGAAATGAACAAACCCAAAGTTATCTTGAAATCAAAAACCACTTTTCATTGGCTCGATTCCAATCGAATTACAATAGACATTCGCCTAA
>NW_019235616.1:4456-57944 GCF_002742605.1 Olea europaea var. sylvestris
TAGCAATTCGCTAAAAATGAACAAACTCGAAGTTATCAAGAAATCAAAAGCCACTTATCATTGGCTCGATTCCAATCGAATTAGACTAGTAATTTGCCAAGAAACGAACAAACCCAAATTTATCTTGAAATCAAAAACCACTTTTCATTGGCTCGATTCCATTCGAATTACCATAGGCATTCGTCAAAAACGATTAAACCCGAAGTTATCTTGAAATCAAAAACCACCTTCCATTGGCTCGATTCCAATTGAACGCCAAGAATGAACAAATCTGAAGTTATCGTGAAATCAAAAGCTACTTTTCATTGGCTCGATTCCAAACGAATTAGACTAGCAATTCGCCAAAAATAAACAAACCTGAAGTTATCGTGAAATCAAAACCTCTTTTCATTGGCTCAATTCCAACCGAATTAGACTAGTAATTCGTCAAAAACAAACAAACTAGAAATTATCTTGAAATCAAAAACCACTTTTCGTTAGCTCGATTCCAATCTAATTACACTAGCAATTCTCCCAAAATGAACAAACTCGAAGTTACCATGAAATCAAAAACCACTTTTCATTAGCTCGATTTCAATCGAATTAGACTAGCAATTCGCCAAGAAACGGAAAAACTCGAAGTTACCATGAAATAAAAAAACCACTTTTCATTGGCGCGATTCCAATCGAATTTGTCCAACTATTCGTCAAAAATGAACAAACCCGATGTTTTCATGAAATCAAAAATCACATTTCAATGGCTCGATTCCAACCGAATTAGAGTAGCAATTCGCCAAAAATGTACAAACCCGAAGTTATCATGAAATCAAAAATCATTTTTCATTGGCTCGATTCCAATCGAATTAGACTAGCAATTCGACAAAAATGAACAAACCCAAAGTTGTCATGAAATCAAAAACCACTTTTCATTGGATCGATTCCAATCGAATTAGACTTGCAATTTGCCAAAAATGAACAAACCAGAAGTTATCTTGAAATCAAAAATAACTTTTCATTGGCTCGATTTCAATCGTATTACACTAGCAATTCGCTAAAAATGAGCAAACTTGAAGTTATCGTGAGATCAAAAGCCACTTTTTATTGGCTCGATTCCAATCGAATTAGACTTGAAATTCGCCAAAATGAACAAACACGAAGTTAACTCGAAATCAAAACCCACTTTTCTTTCGTTCGATTCCAATCGAATTACACTAGCAATTTGCCAAAAATAAACAAACCCGAAGTTATCAAGAAATCAAAAGCCACTTATCATTGGCTCGATTCCAATTGAATTAGACTAGAAATTCGCCAAAAATGAACAAACCCAAAGTTATCATGAAATGAAAAACCACTTTTTGTTGGCTCAATTCCAATCGAATTAGACTAGTAATCCACGAAAAACAAACAAACTAGAAGTTATCTTGAAATCACAAACTACTTTTCATTGGCTCAATTCCAATCGAATTACACTAGCAATTCGCCAAAATGAACAAACTTGAAATTATCATGAAATCAAAAGCCACCTTCATCGGCTCGATTCGAAACGAATTTGACTAGCAATTCGCCAAAATGAACAAACCCGAGGTTATCATGAAATCAAAACCTACTTTTCATCGTTCGATTCCAATGAAATTAGACTAGCAATTTGCCAAAAATGAACAAATCCGAAGTTATCATGAAATTAAAGGCCACTTTTCATTGGCGCGATTCCAATCGAATTAGACTAGCAATTTGCCAAAAATGAACAAACCCGAAGTTATCTTGAAATCGAAAACCACTTTTCATTGGCTCAATTCCAATCGAATTACAATAGACATTCGCCAAAAGCGAACAAACACGAAGTTATCTTGAAATCAAAAACCACAATTCGTTGGCTCGATTCCAATCGAATTACACTAGCAATTCGCCAAAAATGAACAAACTCGAAGTAATCATGTAATCAAAAGCCACTTTTCATTGGCTCGATTCCAATCGAATTGGACTAGAAATTCATCAAAAATGAACAAACCCGAAGTTATCGCCAAATCAAAAACCACTTTTCATTGGCTCGATTCCAATCAAACGCCAAAAGGGAACAAACCTGAAGTTATCATGAAATCAAAAACGACTTTTCATTGGCTCGAATCCAAACGAATTAGACTAGCAATTCGTCAAAAACAAATAAACCCGAAGTTATCATGAAATCAAAAACCACTTTTTATTGGCTCAATTCCAATCGAATTAGACTAGTAATTCGCCAAAAACGAATAAACCAGAAGTTATCTAGAAATCAAAAACCACTTTTCATTGGTTCGATTCCAATCGACTTAGACTAGCAAGTCGCCAAAAATGAACAAACCCCGAAATTATCATGAAATCAAAAACCACTTTTCATTGGCTCGATTCAAATCGAATTAGACTAGTAATTCGCCAAGAAATGAAAAAGCAGAAGTTACCACAAAATCAAAAACTACTTTTCATTGGCGCAAAATTTGTCCAACTATTCGCCAAAAATGAACAAACTCGATGTTATCATGAAATGAAAAATCATATTTCAATGGCTCGATTCCAGTCGAATCAGAGTTAACCTGAAGTTATCATGAAATCAAAAACCATTTTTCATTGGCTCGATTCCAATCGAATGAGACTAGCAATTCGCCAAAAATGAACAAACCCAAAGTTTTCATGAAATCAAAAACCACTTTTCATTGGATCGATTCCAATCGAATTAGACTTGCAATTCGCCAAAAACGAACAAGCCAAAAGTTATTTTGAAATCAAAAACAACTTTAATTGGCTCGATTCCAATCGAATTACACTAGCAATTCGCTAAAGATGAACAAACTTGAAGTTATCATGAAATCAAAAGCCACTTTTCATTGGCTCGATTCCAATCGAATTAGACTTGCAATTCACCAAAACGAACAAACCCGAAGTTGACCCGAAATCAAAATCCACTTTTCTTTGGTTCCATTCCAATAGAATTAGACTAACAATTTGCCAAAAATGAACAAACCTGAAGTTTTCCAGAAATCAAAAGCCACTTATCATTGGTTCGATTCCAATCGAATTAGACTAGCAATTTGCCAAGAAACGAACAAATCTGAAGTTATCTTGAAATCAAAAATCACTTTTCATTGGCTCGATTCTAATCGAATTACAATAGACATTTGCCAAAAATGAACAAACCAGAAGTTATCTTGAAATCAAAAACAACTTTTCAATGGCTCGATTCCAATCGAATTACACTAGCAATTCACTAAAAATGAACAAAATCGAAGTTATCATGAAATCAAAAGCCACTTATCATTGGCTCAATTCCAACCGAATTCGACTAGCAATTCGCTAAGAAACAAAAAAAGCAAAAATTATCATGAAATCAAAAACCATTTTTCATTGGCTCGATTTCGATTGATTTAGTCTATCTATTCACGAAAAATGAAAAAACCCAAAGTTATCATGAAATCAAGAACCACATTTCATTTGTTCAATTCCAATCAAAATACACTAGTAATTCTCCAATACGAACAAACCCGAAGTTGTCTTGGAAATAAAAACCCACTTTTCATTCGTTCGATTCCAATTGAATTAGACTTGCAATTTGCCAAAAACGAACAAATTGAAGTTATCAAGAAATCAAAAGCCACTTTTCGCTGGCTCGATTCTAATCGAATTAGACTTGTAATTTGCCAAAAGTGAACAAACTGAAGTTATCAAGAATTCAAAAATCACTATTCATTGGTTCGATTCCAATCGAATTAGACTAGCAATTCGCCAAGAAATGAAAAAATCCGAAGTTATCATGAAATCAAAAATAACTTTTCATCGGCTCGATTCCAATCGAATTAGTCTAGCTATTCGCCAAAATTGAACAAACCCGAAGTTATCATGAAATCAAAAACCCCATTTCATTGGCTCGATTCGAAACGAATTAGACTAGTGATTCGCCAAAAATGAACAAACCTGAAGTTATCATGAAATCAAAAATCACTTTTCATTGGCTTGATTCCAATCAAATTAGACTTGCAATTCGCTAAAAATGAACAAACCCGAAGTTATCATGAAATCAAAAATAACTTTTCATTTGCTCAATTCCAAAAGAATTAGACTAGCAATTCACCAAAAATGAACAACCCCGAAGTTATCTTGAAATCGAAAACCACTTTTTTTGGCTCGATTACAATCAAAATACATGGCAATTCGCCAAAATGAACAAATCTGAAGTTATCATGAAATCAAAAGCCACTTTTCATTGGGTCGATTTCGATCGACTTAGACTAGCAATTCGCCAAAATGAACAAACCCGAAGTTATCATGAAATCAAAACCCTATTTTCATTCGTTCAACTCCAATCAAATTAGACTAGCAATTTGCCAAAAATGAACAAATCGGAGTTATCAAGAAATCAAAAGCCACTTTTCATTGGCTTGATTCTAATCGAATTAGACTAGCAATTCGATAAAAATGAAAAAAACTCTAAGTCATCATGAAATCAAAAACCACTTTTCATTGGCTCGATTCTAATTGATTTAGTCAATCTATTAGCCAAAAATGAACAAACCCGAAATTATCATGAAATCAAGAACCACATTTCATTGGTTCGATTCCAATCGAATTAGACTAGCAATTTGCTAAAACGAATAAAGCCAAAGTTATCTTGAAATAAAAACCCACTTTCATTGGTTCGATTCCAACCCAATTAGACATGCAATTTGCCAAAAATGAACAAACTGAAGTTATCAAGAAATCAAAAACCACTTTTCATTGGTTCGATTCCAATCGAATTAGACTAGCAATTCACCAAAAATGAAAAAACCCGAAGTTGTCATGAAATCAAAAACAACTTTTCATCGGCTCAATTCCAATCGAATTAGACTAACAATTCTGATGTGATTCAGCTTGGGCGCCAAACGACCAAGGATTTGATGTATGTTGGGGGAACCTAAGGACAAGATTCAAGCTTCGTTCGGGCTAACAAACCCGTATAAATGCATGGTCGAGTTATGGATTTCGATATGGTGGAGTCAACGAGCCAAAGTCCAGGATTTATATTGAAGTTGAAGGATGAAAACCAATTTAATCAAGTTGTTGGAAGAAAATCGAGTTTGGAGCAAAAACCAAGTAACCATGCAACCGCATGGTTAAAACCACCGTGCGGCCGCATGAGAGGGTGCAGGGATTTCACGGGTAGCAGTCCATATGCCATGCGACTACAGCTAAATACACGTCGCGATCGCATAGGTGATTTTCGGCCAGAAAATTTCCTTTCCGCGCGAGAAGATTTGTTTTAAGTCAATTTCTTATTTTTGGTAACTTTAATTTTATTAGGAGTCTAATTTCATGTTTTACAATATTTTAGGAGTTGATTCCTTTTTAAATTAGGTTTTATATTCTTTAGCATAAATAGGAGTTTTATGATTCATTGGAATAACTTTGATTATGAATTAATGAGAGATTTTCCTCTTTGAAGCTTTGCTTTAAATTTATCTTGTTCACTAAATTGAATGGGGCGAACTTATCAAGACTAATCATCTTGTGGCGTTCAAAATATGGGATTGAATCATTGAATTGTGTAATCAAGGGGTCTTTCGCGTCAACGTTACCGTTGGGTTTTTTTATTCATCTTTTATTGGTTCAAATCCACAACCAGATTTATCTCTTGGATTGCATGATCAATAGGTCTTTCAAGCAACGTTCTTGTTGGGTTGCTTGGTTCACTATTTTGGGGTTAGATCCATAAACCTTGGTCATATTGGCGTTCTTGGGATCCGATTCAATATCTTGTGGGTTTGATTGCAACCTTGCTGATCGGGTTCGCATCATTTGGTATCAGAGCTTTAGGCACCAAGATCAAGGTTATAGCTTTTTTTAAAATCTTTGTTGAGTCAGTTTTCATTTTCTTATTGTTCTTCGAGTCAGTAAATATTTGGAGTCTTTGATCCAAAAAAATTTCAAAAAAAATTCAAAAGTTATTTTTGGATTAAATTTGTGTCCAAATCCACTTCCGTTTGTTGTCAGTTTTGTCTTTAATTTTCCTATCCAAAGAGTAAAAAAAAATTCTTTTTTTTTACTGTTCCCGTCAATTTTTAAAAAAAAATTATTGTTCATTCCGATACTATTCATCCGAATTTAAAAAAAAAATTTATCCCTAAATTATCTTGAGTCTTTGATGTCAAAAAAATCTCACTTGGTTTGAATTCTGCGAGAATAATTCCTAGTTGAGTTTTTTATTGTTCTTGAAGCACTTTAGAGGAAGTTTGAGTGGTAAAAGACAGAGTTGTGAGCTTATTAGAGGGTAAAAGCCTAAAATTTATTTGATTTCGAGTGAAATTTGTGAGGCAGAAAATAAATTGAGAGATAAAATGTCGGAAAGGATGATGCGGTGATTTGAGAAGATGATGGTGGATTTGGGAGATAGGATGGATATGTAGAAATATTTTTGATGAACTTGACAACCCAGCCGTGGGAAAAACAAGTTTGTTGAAGCATATTATCAATACACCAATGAAATTGGATAATGTGGAGCAATCATGGGGAAGGATCTTTCAAACTAGATGCAATGTTGAAGACAAGGTACGTAGACTCCTTTTTGATGGAGATTGATTCACTAATTATGTTAGCAAACGGTTGTGCAATTATTAGAGTTGAAAACGATGGCACATCCAAAACCTTATAAGTTGCAGTGGTTGGATGAATGTGGAGTGGTTGGAGTATGTAGGGAAGTGAAGTTAAGTTTCTCACTTGGGAGGTACCACGATGAAATGTTGTGTGATGTCATTCCATTACATGCTTGTCACATTTTGTTGGGCAAACCATGGAAGTGTGACAGGAAGGCGAGGTATGATGGAGTCACAAATCGCTACAGCTTTACCGAGGATGGGAGAAATATTAAGCTTGTATCGTTGACACTGCGATAAGCATATGAGGATCAATGCACGGTACAAAAATAATGCAAAGAGGAGATTGAGGAAAAAGGGATGAGACAAATATTCCACAAAAAGAGACTTCAAGAGAAAAGTGTGAGGTGGTTTATTGTGAGAAAAAAGAAGATGAGCCCCAAGAAAGTGAAAACAAAATAGAGTGTGAAATGGGCGAATTGGCTAAATTAGAAGTGGAGCTACAAGTGGAAAATGGAGTAGGGTCTTCGGAGGTAAAGGAAGTGATGGAAGTGAGCTTGGATGAACATAAGAGTGGAGTTGAGGAGGCTTTATCAGAAACTAATAATTCCCTCCCTATTTTAGATATTCCTATTTTGCAGGCTACCGAGGACTTAGTCCATGACGACAAGCCAATTGGGATTCCATATAACCCGGGCATTGGATATTAAATTGTGGGAGAAATTAATCAACAGCCGCATCTTAGCTTGGAAATGCCTTTATTGCCCTTAGTTGAATTTGTGATCCCCGAAGAGTTACAAAAGTTGCCATGGAAGGAGTTCATATGCACTGGCTTGAAATGCCAAGGTGAAATGTTGGGAAAGATGAAGCCATTCGAAGTGTCATTTTTAAAATTATCTAGGCGAGAGGGGACAAGGAAAAAGCAAGGTGATTTAACAATTGAAGTTCTATTTGGAACATCTCAAACTTACAAAAGGAAGTGGCCGAGACGAGTGCACTTTGATCTATGTGAAGGAGATTGGGTTTTTATATGCAAGAGGAAGATTCGGATTCAAAAGAGGTCCAAGTATCATCCAAGAGGTGGTGGACCATTTCACGTGCTTGCAATGATCGAAAGCAAAGGCTACAATTTGGTTGATCAATGTTTAGATTCGAGGTCGAATCCTTTCGAAGAAAGAGGGGATGATGTGATTCGGCTTGGGCGCCAAACGACCAAGGATTTGATGTATGTTGGATGGAACCTAAGGACAAGATTCAAGCTTCATTCGGGCCAACAAACCCGTATAAATGCATGGTCGAGTTATGGATTTCGATATGGTGGAGTCAACGAGCCAAAGTCCAGGATTTGTATTGAGGTTGAAGGATGAAAACCAATTGAATCAAGTTGTTGGAAGAAAATCGAGTTTGGAGCAAAAACTAAGTAACCATGCGACTGCATGGTTAAAACCATCGTACGGCCGCATAAGAGGGTGCAGGGATTTCACGGGCAGCAGTCCATATGCCATGCGACCGCAACTAAATACACGTCGCGGTCGCATAGGTGATTTTCGGCCAGAAAATTTCCTTTCCGCGCGAGAAGATTTGTTTTGAGTCAATTTCTTATTTTTGGTAACTTTAATATTATTAGGACTCTAATTTCGCGTTTTACAATATTTTAGAAATTTATTCCTTTTTAAATTAGGTTTTATATTCTTTAGCATAAATAGGAGTTTTATGATTCATTGGAATAACTTTGATTATGAATTAATGAGAGATTTTCCTCTTCGAAGTTTTGCTTCAAATTTATCTTGTTCACTAAATTGAATGGGGCAAACTAATCAAGACTAATCATCTTGGGGCGTTCAAAATATGGGATTGGATCATTGAATTGTGTAATCAAGGGGTCTTTCGCGTCAATGTTACTGTTGGGTTTTTTGGTTCATCTTTTATTGGTTCAAATCCACAACCGGATTTAATTCTTGGATTCCGTAATCAAGAGGTCTTTCAAGCACGTTCTTGTTGGGTTGCTTAGTTCACTATTTTGGGGTCAGATCCATAAACCTTGGTCATATTGGCGTTCTTGGGATCCGATTCAATATCCTGTGGGTTCGATTGCAACCTTGCTGATCGAGTTCATATCAAATTTGCCAAAACCGAACAAACTCGAAATTACCATGAAATCAAAAACCACTTTTCATTCGCTTGATTCCAATCGAATTAGACTTGCAATTCGCCAAAAATGAACAAACCCGAAGTTATCATGAAATCAAAAATCACTTTTCATTGGCTCCATTCCAATCGAATTAGTCTAGCAATTCGCCAAAATCGAACAAACCCGAAGCTATCATGAAATCAAAAACCACATTTTATTGGCTCGATTCCAAACGAATTAGATAAGCAATTCGCCAAAAAGAACAAACCGAAAGTTATCAAGAAATCAAAAACAACTTTTCATCGACTCGATTCCAATCGAATTAGACTAGCAATTCGCCAAGAAACGAAGAAACCCGAATTTATCATGAAATCAAAAACACTTTTCGTTGGCTCGATTCCAATCGAAATAGTCTGGCTATTTGCCAAAAATGAACAAACCCAAAGTTATCATGAAATCAAGAACCACATTTCATTGGCTCGATTCCGATTGAATTAGACTAGCAATTTGCCAAAAACGAACAAACCTGAAATTATCATGAAATCATAAACAAATTTTCACTAGCTCGATTCCAATCGAATTAGACTAGCAATTCGCCATAAACAAACCAACCCAAAATTATCATGAAATCAAAATTCACTTTTCATTGGCTAGATTCGAATCGAGTTAGACGAACAATTCGCCAAGAAACAAAAAAAACCCGAAGTTATCATGAAATAAAAAACTACATTTCATTGGCTCGATTCCAATCGAATTAGTCCAGCTCTTCGCCAAAAACGAACAAACCCGAAGTTTTCTTGAAATCAAAAACCACATTTCATTGGCTCGATTCCAATCGAATTGGACCTGCAATTCGTCAAAAATGAACAAACCAGAAGTTATCATGAAATCAAAAATAACTTTTCATTTGCTCGATCCCAAAAGAATTAGACGAGCAATTCGCCAAAAATGAACAACCCCGAAGTTATCTTGAAATCGAAAACCACTCATTATTGGCTCGAGTACAATCGAAATACATTGGCAATTCGCCAAAAATGAACAAACCCGAAGTTATCATGAAATCAAAAGCCACTTTTCATTGGCTCGATTCCAATTGACTTAGACTACCAATTCGCTAAAACGAACAAACCCAAAGTTATCATGAAATCAAAACCCAATTTTCACTCGTTCGATTCCAACCAAATTAGACTGGCAATTTGCCAAAACAAACAAACCGAAGTTATCAAGAAATCAAAGCCACTTTTAATTGGCTCGATTCCAATTGAATTAGACTAGCAATTTGCCAAAAATGAAAAAACCCGAAGTTGTCATGAAATCAAAAACAACTTTTCATCGGCTCGATTCCAATCGACTTAGACTAGCAATTCGCCAAAAACGAGCAAACTCGAAATTACCATGAAATCATAAACCACTTTTCATTGGCTCGATTCCAATCAAATTAGACTAGCAATTCGCCAAGAAACGAAAAAACCCGAAGTTATCATGAAATCAAAAACCGCTTTTCATTAGCTCGATTCCAATTGAATTAGTCTAGCTATTAGCCAAAAACGAACAAACCCAAAGTTATCGTGAAATCAAAAACCACTTTTCATTGGCTCGATTCCAATCGAATTAGACTAGAAATTTGCGAAAAATGAACGATCTTGAAGTTATCTTGAAATCGAAAGCCACTTTTCATTGGCTCGATTCCAATCGAATTACAAGAGAAATTTGCCCAAAATGAACAAACCCGAAGTTATCATGAAATCAAAAGCCACTTTTCATTTGTTCGATTCCAATCGAATTAGACTAGCAATTCGCCAACAAATGAAAAAACCTGAAGTTGTCATGAAATCGAAAACCACTTTTCATTGGCTCGATTCCAATGGAATTAGTCTAGGTATTCCCCAAAAATGAAAAAACCCGATGTTATCATGAAAATCAAGAACCCCATTTCATTGGCTCGATTCCAATCGAATTAGACTAGCATTTTGTCAAAAACGAACAAACCTGAAGTTATCATGAAATTAAAAGCCACTTTTCATTGGCTCGATTCCAATCGAATTAGACTAGCAATTCGCCAAGAAATGAAAAACCCGATGTCATCATGAAATCAAAAATCACATTTCATTGGTTCGATTCCTATCGAATAAGTCTAGCTATTCGCCAAAAACAAAAAAACCCGATGTCATCGTGAAATCAAAAACCATATTTTTTTGGCTCGATTCCAACCGAATTAGACTTGCAATTCGGGAAAAAGGAACAAACCCGAAGTTATCGTGAAATCAAAACTCACTTTTCATTGGCACAATTACAATCGAATTAGACTAGAAATTAGCGAAAAATGAACAACCCTGAAGTTATCTTGGAATCGAAAACCACTTTTCATTGGCTCGAATCCAATCGAATTACACGAGAAATTTGCAAAAAATGAACAAACCCGAAGTTATCTTGACATCAAAAGCACTTTTCATTTGTTTGATTCCAATCGAATTAGACTAGCAATTCGCCAAGAAATGAAAAAACCTGAAGTTATCATGAAATCGAAAACCACTTTTCATTGGCTCGATTCCAATGGAATTAGTCTAGGTATTCCCCAAAAATGAAGAAACCCAATGTTATCATGAAAATCAAGAACCCCATTTCATTGGCTCGATTCCAATTGAATTAGACTCACAATTGGCCAAAAACGAACAAACCTAAAGTTATCATGAAATTAAAAACCTCTTTTCATTGGCTCGATTAATCGAAATAGACTAGCAATTCGCCATGAAACGAAAAAACCCGAAGTTATCATGAAATCAAAAACCACTTTTCATTGGCTCGATTCCAATCGAATTAGTCTAGCTATTCGCCAAAAACGAACAAACCTAAAGTTATCATGAAATCAAAAACCACTTTTCATTGGCTCGATTCCAATCGAATTAGTCTAGCTATTCGCCAAAAACGAACAAACCTGAAGTTATCAATAAATCAAAAGCCACTTTTCATTGGCTCGATTCCAATCGAATTAGACTAGCAATTCACCAAAATGAAAAAACCCGAAGTTATCATGAAATCAAAAACAACTTTTCATCAGCTCGATTCCAATCGAATTAGACTAGCAATTCGCCAAAAACAAAAAAAACCCGAAATTTCCAAGAAATCAAAAACCACTTTTCATTGGTTCGATTCCAATCGAATTCGACTAGCAATTCGCCAAGAAATGAAAAAACGCGAAGTTATCATGAAATCAAAAATCACTTTTCAATGGCTCGATTCCAATCGAATTAGTCTAGCTATTCGCCAAAAACTAAAAAACCCGAAGTTATCATGAA
This sequence comes from Olea europaea var. sylvestris, assembly GCF_002742605.1. Taxonomy (NCBI): domain Eukaryota; kingdom Viridiplantae; phylum Streptophyta; class Magnoliopsida; order Lamiales; family Oleaceae; genus Olea; species Olea europaea. The sequence continues at coordinate 16,459 of NW_019235616.1, forward strand.
ATCAAAAGCCACATTTCATTGGCTCGATTCCAAACGAATTAGACTAGTAATTTGCCAAAAATGAACAAACCTGAAGTTATCATGAAATCAAAAACCACTATTCATCGGGTCGATTCCAATCGAATTAGACTAGTAATTCGTCAAGAAATGAAGAAACCCAAATTTATCATTAAATCGGAAACCAATTTTCATTTGCTCGATTCCAATCGAATTAGTCTAGCAATTCGCCAAAAACGAACAAACTCGAAGTTATAATGAAATCAAAAACCACCTTTTATTGGCTCGATACCAACCGAATTAGACTAGCAATTTGCCAAAAAATAAACAAAACTGAAGTTATCATGAAGTCAAAAATCACTTTTCATCGGCTCGATTCCAATCGAATTAGACTAGTAATTTGTCAAGAAACGAAAAAATCCGAATTTATCATTAAATCAAAAACCAATTTTCATTGGCTCGATTCCAATCGAATTAGTCAAGCAATTCGCCAAAAACAAACAAACCTAAAGTTATAATGAAATTAAAAACCACCTTTTATTGGCTCGATACCAATCGAATTAGACTAGCAATTAGCCAAAAACGAACAAAAGTGAAGTTATCATGTAATGAAAAACCACTTTTTATTGGTTCGATTCCAATCGAATTAGTCTAGCTATTCGCCAAAAATGAACAAACCTGAAGTTATCAAGAAATCAAAAGCCAGTTTTCATTTGCTCGATTCCAATTGAATTAGACTAGCAATTCTCCAAAACGCAAAAACCTGAAGTTATCATGAAATCAAAAACAACTTTTTATCGGCTCGATTCCAATCGAATTAGACTAACAATTCACCAAAAACAAAAAATCCCGAAATTACCAAGAAATGAAAAACCACTTTTCATTGGTTCGATTCCAATCGAATTCGACTAGCAATACGCCAAGAAATGAAAAAACCCGAATTAGACTAGTAATTCGTCAAGAAACGAAAAAACCCGAATTTATCATTAAATCAAAAACCAATTTTCATTGGCTCGATTCCCATCAAATTAGTCTAGCAATTCAACAAAAATGAAAAAATTCGAAGTTATAATGAAATCAAAAACCACCTTTTATTAGCTCGATACCAACCGAATTAGACTAGCAATTGGCCAAAAATGAACAAAACTGAAGTTGTCATGAACTCAAAAACCACTTTACATTGGCTCGATTCCAATCGAATTAGACTAGCGATTCATAAAAAATGGTCAACCCACAAGTTATCTTGAAATCGAAAATCACTTTTCATTGGCTTGATTCCAATCTAATTACACGGGCAATTCGCCAAAAATGAACAAACCTGAAGTTATCATGAAATCAAAAACCACTTTTCATTTGCTCGATTCAAATTGAATTAGACTAGCAACTCTCCAAGAAATGAAAACAATGTGATTTTATCATGAAATCAAAAATCACTTTTCATTGGCTCGATTCCAATCGAATTAGTCTAGCAATTTGCCAAAAACGACCAAACCCGAAGTTATCATGAAATCAAAAACCACATTTTACTGGCTCGATTCCAACCGAATTAGACTAGCAATTCGCCAAAAAGGAACAAACCCGAAGTTATCATGAAATCAAAAACCACATTTTACTGGCTCGATTCCAACCGAATTAGACTAGCAATTCGCCAAAAAGGAAAAAAACCCGATGTTATCATGAAATCAAGAGCCATACTTTTTTGGCACGATTCCAACCGAATTAGACTTGCAATTCGCTAAGAACGAACAAACCCGAAGTTATCGTGAAATCAAAAACCACTTTTCATTGGTTCAATTCCAATCGAATTAGACTAGAAATTTGCAAAAAGTGAACAACCTTGAAGTCATCTTGAAATCGAAAGCCACTTTACATTGTCTCGATTCCAATCGAATCACACGAGAAATTTGCCAAAAATGAAGAAACCCGAAGTTATCATGAAATCAAAAGCCACTTTTCACTTGTTCAATTCCAATCGAATTAGACTAGCAATTCGCCAAGAAATAAAAAAACCTGAAGTTACCATGAAATCAAAAACCACTTTTCATTGGCTCGATTCCAATCGAATTACACGGGCAATTCGTCAAAAATGAAGAAACCTGAAGTTATCATGAAATCAAAAACCACTTTTCATTTGCTCGATTCAAATTGAATAAGACTAGCAACTCTCCAAGAAATGAAAAAATGCGATTTTATCATGAAATCAAAAACCACTTTTCATTGGCTCGATTCCAATCGAATTAGTCTAGCTATTTGCCAAAAACGACCAAACTCGAAGTTATCATGAAATCAAAAACCACATTTTACTGGCTCGATTCCAACCGAATTAGACTAGCAATTCGCCAAAAAGGAAAAAACCCGATGTTATCATGAAATCAAAAACCATATTTTTTTGGCTCGATTCCAACCGAATTAGAATTGCAATTAGCCAAAAATGAACAAACCCGAAGTTTATCGTGAAATCAAAACTCACTTTTCATTGGCTCAATTACAATCGAATTAGACTAGAAATTAGCGAAAAATGAACAACCCTAAAGTTATCTTGGAATCGAAAACCACTTTTCATTGTCTCGATTCCAATCGAATTACACGAGAAATTTGCCAAAAATGAACAAAGCCGAAGTTATCATGAAATCAAATCCACTTTTCATTTGTCCGATTCCAGTCGAATTAGACTAGCAATTTGCCAAGAAATGAAAAAACCTGAAGTTATCATGAAATCAAAAACCAGTTCTCATTGGCTTGATTCCAATCGAAACGAAAAAACCCGATGTTATCATGAAAATCAAGAACCCCATTTCATTGGCCCGATTCCAATCGAATTAGGCTGGCAATTTGCCAAAAACGAACAAACTTGAAGTTATCACAAAATTAAAAGCCACTTTTCATTGGCTCGATTCCAATCGAAATAGACTACCAATTCGCCATGAAACGAAAAAACCCGAAGTTATCATGATATGAAATGCCATTTTTCATTGGTTCGATTCCAATCGAATTAGTCTAGCTATTCGCCAAAAACGAACAAACCTGAAGTTATCAAGAAATCAAAAGCCACTTTTCATTGGCTTGATTCCAATCGAATTAGACTAGCAATTCACCAAAATGAAACAACCCGAAGTTAACATGAAATCAAAAAACAACTTTTCGTCAGTTCGATTCCAATCGAATTAGACTAGCAATTCGCCAAAAACAAAAAAACCCAAAATTAGCAAGAAATCAAAAACCACTTTTCATTGGTTCGATTCCAATCGAATTCGACTAGCAATTCGCCAAGAAATGAAAAAACCCGAAGTTATCATGAAATCAAAAATCACTTTTCATTGGCTCGATTCCAATCGAATTAGTCTAGCTATTCACCAAAAACGAACAAACCCGAAGTTATCATAAAATCAAAAACCACATTTCATTGGCTCGATTCCAATCGAATTAGTCTAGCTATTCACCAAAAACGAACAAACCCGAAGTTATCATAAAATCAAAAACCACATTTCATTGGCTCGATTCCAATCGAATTAGACTAGCAATCTGCCAAAAATGAACAAACCTGAAGTTATCATGAAATCAAAAACAACTATTCATCGGCTTGATTCCAATCGAATTAGACTAGTAATTCGTCAAGAAACGAAAAAACGTGAATTTATCATTAAATCAAAAACCAATTTACATTGGCTCGATTCCAATCGAATTACTCTAGCAATTCGTCAAAAATGAAAAAACCCGAAGTTATAATAAAATCAAAAACCCCTTTTATTTGCTCAATACCAACCGAATTAGACTAGCAATTCGCCAAAAAAGAACAAAACTGAAGTTATCATGAAATCAAAAATCACTTTTCATTAGCTCGATTCCAATCGAATTATACTAGCGATTCATCAAAAATGATCAACCCCAAGTTATCTTGAAATCGAAAACCACTTTTCATTGGCTCGATTCCAATCGAATTACACGAGCAATTCGCAAAAAATGAACAACCCGAAGTTATCATGAAATCAAAAATCACTTTTCATTTGCTCGATTCAAATTGAATTAGACTAGCAACTCGCCAAGAAATGAAAAAACGCGATTTTATCATGAAATCAAAAATCACTTTTCATTGGTTCGATTCCAATCGAATTAGTCTAGCTATTCGCCAAAAATGAACAAACCCAAAGTTATCATGAAACCAAAAACCACGTTTTACTGGCTCGATTCCAACTGAATTAGACTAGTTATTCGCCAAAAACGAACAAACTCGAAGTGATCATGAAATCAAAAACCACTTTTCATTGACCCAATTACAGTCGAATTAGACTAGAAATTAGCCAAAAATGAACAACCATAAAGTTATCTTGGAATGAAAACCACTTTCCATTGTCTCGATTCCATTAGAATTACGAGAGAAATTTGCCAAAAACGAGCAAAGCCGAATTATCATGAAATCAAAATCCACTTTTCATTTGTTCGATTCCAGTCGAATTAGACTAGCAATTCGCCATGAAATGAAAAAACCTGAAGTTATCAGGAAATCAAAAACCACTTTTCGTTGGCTCGATTCCAATGGAATTAGTCTAGGTATTCAACAAAAATGAAATAATCTGATGTTATCATGAAAATCAAGAACCCCGTTTCATTGGCTCGATTCCAATCGAATTAGACTGGCAATTTGCCAAAAATGAACGAACCTGAAGTTATCATGAAATTAAAAACCCCTTTTCATTGTCTCGATTCCAATCGAAATAGACTAGCAATTCGCCGTGAAACGAAAAAACCCGAAGTTATCATGAAATGAAATACCACTTTTCGTTGGTTCGATTCCAATCGAATTAGTTTAGCTATTCGCCAAAAACGATCAAACCTGAAGTTATCAAGAAATCAAAAGCCACTTTTCATTGGCTCGATTCCAATCGAATTAGACTAGCAATTCACCAAAATGAAAAAACCCGAAGTTATCATGAAATCAAAAAACAACTTTTCGTCGATTCGATTCCAATCGAATTAGAATAGCAATTCGCCAAAAACAAAAAAACCCAAAATTAGCAAGAAATCAAAAACCACTTTTCATTGGTTCGATTCCAATCTAATTCGACTAGCAATTCGCCAAGAAATGAAAAAACCCGAAGTTATCATGAAATCAAAAATCACTTTTCATTGGCTCGATTCCAATCGAATTAGTCTAGCTATTCACCAAAAACGAACAAACCCGAAGTTATCATAAAATCAAAAACCACATTTCATTGGCTCGATTCCAAACGAATTAGACTAGCAATCTGCCAAAAATGAACAAACCTGAAGTTATCATGAAATCAAAAACAACTATTCATCGGCTTGATTCCAATCGAATTAGACTAGTAATTCGTCAAGAAATGAAAAAACATGAATTTATCATTAAATCAAAAACCAATTTACATTGGCTCGATTCCAATCGAATTACTCTAGCAATTCGCGAAAAATGAAAAAACCCGAAGTTATAATAAAATCAAAAACGCCTTTTATTGGCTCAATACCAACCGAATTAGACTAGCTATTCGCCAAAAATGAACAAACCCAAAGTTATAATGAAACCAAAAACCACGTTTTACTGGCTCGATTCCAACTAAATTAGACTAGTTATTCGCCAAAAACGAACAAACCCGAAGTGATCATGAAATCAAAAACCACTTTTCATTGGCCCAATTACAATCGAATTAGACTAGAAATTAGCGAAAAATGAACAACCATAAAGTTATCTTGGAATGAAAACCACTTTCCATTGTCTCGATTCCAATAGAATTACGAAAGAAATTTGCCAAAAATGAGCAAAGCCGAATTATCATGAAATCAAAATCCACTATTCATTTGTTCGATTCCAGTCGAATTAGACTAGCAATTCGCCATGAAATGAAAAAACCTGAAGTTATCATGAAATCAAAAACCACTTTTCGTTGGCTCGATTCCAATGGAATTAGTCTAGGTATTCAACATAAATGAAACAATCTGATGTTATCATGAAAATCAAGAACCCCATTTCATTGGCTCGATTCCAATCGAATTAGACTGGCAATTTGCCAAAAACGAACGAACCTGAAGCTATCATGAAATTAAAAACCCCTTTTCATTGTCTCGATTCCAATCGAAATAGACTAGCAATTCGCCGTGAAACGAAAAAACCCGAAGTTATCATGAAATGAAATACCACTTTTCGTTGGTTCGATTCCAATCGAATTAGTTTAGCTATTCGCCAAAAACGATCAAACCTGAAGTTATCAAGAAATCAAAAACCAATTTTCATTGGATCGATTCCAATCGAATTAGACTAGCAATTCACCAAAATGAAAAAACCCGAAGTTATTATGAAATCAAAAAACAACTTTTCATCGGTTCGATTCCAATCGAATTAGACCAGCAATTCGCCAAAAACAAAAAAACCCAAAATTACCAAGAAATCAAAAACCACTTTTCATTGGTTCGATTCCAATCGAATTCGACTAGCAATTCGCCAAGAAGTGAAAAAACCCGAAGTTATCATCAAATCAAAAATCACTTTTCATTGGCTCGATTCCAATCGAATCAGTCTAGCTATTCGCCAAAAACGAACAAACCCGAAGTTATCAAGAAATCAGAAACCACATTTCATTGGCTCGATTCCAAACAAATTAGACTAGCAATTCGCCAAAAATGAACAAACCTGAAGTTATCATGAAATCAAAAACCACTATTCATCGGCTCGATTCCAATCGAATTAGACTAGTAATTCATCAAAAATGATCAACCCCCAAATTATCTTGAAATCGAAAACCACTTTTCATTGGCTTGATTCCAATCGAATTACACGAACAATTCCCGAAAAATGAACAGACCTGAAGTTATCATGAAATCAAAAACCACTTTTCATTTTCTCGATTCAAATTGAATTAGACTAGCAACTCGCCAAGAAATAAAAAAATGCGATTTTATCATGAAATCAAAGATCACTTTTCATTGGCTCGATTCCAATCGAATTAGTTTAGCCATTTGCCAAAAACGAACAAACTCGAAGTTATCGTGAAATTAAAACCCACTTTTGATTGGCTCGATTCCAATCGAATTAGACTAGTAATTAGCAAAAATGAACAACCCTAAAGTTATCTTGAAATCGAAAACAACTTTTCATTGGCTCGATTCCAAACGAATTACACGAGCAATTCCCCAAAAATGAAAAACCCAATGTTATCATGAAATCAAGAACCACATTTCATTGGCTCAATCCAAACGAATTAGACTAGCAATTTGCCAAAAACGAACAAACCCGAAGTTATCATGAAATCAAAAACCACTTTTCATTGGCTCGATTCCAATCGAATTAGACTAGCAATTTGCTAAGAAATGAAAAACCCGTAGGTATCATGAAATTAAAATCCACTTTTCATTGGCTCGATTCCAATCGAATTAGTCTAGGTATTCGCCAAAAATGAACAAACCCAAAGTTGTCATGAAATCAAAAACCAAATTTCATTGGCACGATTCCAAACGAATTAGACTAGTAATTCTCCAAAAACAAACAAACCCGAAGTTATCATGAAATCAAAAACCACTTTTCGCCGGCTCAATTCCAATCGAATTAGACTAGCAATTCGCCAAGAAACGAAAAAATCTGAAGTTATCATGAAATCAAAAACCACTTTTCATTGGCTCGATTCCAATTGATTTAGTCTATCTATTCGCCAAAAATGAACAAACCCCAAGGTATCATGAAATCGAGAACCACATGGAATCGAATTAGACTAGAAATTCGCCAAAAACGAACAAACCTGAAATTATCATCAAATCAAAAACCATTTTTCATTGGCTCGATTCCCATTGAATTAGACTAACAAATTGCCAAAACGATCAAACCCGAAGTTATCTTGAAATCAAAAACCACATTTTATCGGCTTGGTTCCAACCGAATTAGACTAGCAATTCGCCAAAAATGAACAAACCCGAAATTATCGTGAAATCAAAAACCACGCTTCATTGGCTGGATTCAAATCGAATTAGACTAGCAATTCGCTAAAAACGAACAACCCCGAAGTTATCTTGAAATCGAAAACCACTTTTCATTGGCTCAATTCCTATCGAATTACACTAGCAATTCGCCAAAAAATGAACAAGCCTGAAGTTATCATGAAACCAAAACCCACTTTACGTTGGCTCAATTCCAATCAGATTAGACTAGCAATTTGCCAAAACGAACAAACTCAAAGTTGTCTTAAAAAAATCCACTTTTCATTCGTTCGATTTCAATCGAATTAACTTGAAATTTTCCAAAAACAAACAAACCTAAGTTATCAAGTTATCAAAAGCCACTTTTCATTGGCTCGATAAAAATCGAATTAGACTAGCAGTTCGCCAAAAATGAACAAACCACAAGTTATCATGAAATAAAAAACCACATTTCATTGGCTCGATTCCAATCGAATTAGACTTGCAATTCGCCAAAAAATGAACAAACCCGAAGTTATCATGAAATCAAAAACCACTATTCATCGGCTCGATTCCATTCGAATTAGACTAGTAATTCGTCAAGAAACGATAAACCCCAAATTTATCATTAAATCAAAAACCAATTTTCATTGGCTCGATTCCAATCAAATTAGTCTAGCAATTCGCCCAAAACGAACAAACCCGAAGTTATAATGAAATCAAAAACCACCTTTTATTGGCTTGATACCAACCGAATTAGACTAGCAATTTGCCAAAAATGAAAAAAACTGAAGTTATCATGAAGTCAAAAACCACTTTTCATCGGCTTGATTCAAATCGAATTAGACAAGTAATTCGTCAAGAAACGAAAAAACCCGAATTTATCATTAAATCAAAAACCAATTTTCATTGGCTCGATTCCAATCGAATTAGTCAAGCAATTCGCCAAAAACGAACAAACCCGAAGTTATAATGGAATTAAAAACCACCTTTTATTGGCTCGATACCAACCGAATTAGACTAGCAATTCGTCGAAAACGAACAAAAGTGAAGTTATCATGAAATGAAAGAACCACTTTTTATTGGTTCGATTCCAATCGAATTAGTCTAGCTATTCGCCAAAAACGAAAAAACCCGAAGTTATCATGAAATCAAAAATAACTTTTCATCGGCTCGATTCCAATCGAATTAGACTAGCAATTCGCCAAAAACAAAAAATCTCGAAATTACCAAGAAATCAAAAACCACTTTTCATTGGTTCGATTCTAATCGAATTCGACTAGCAATTCGCCAAGAAATGAAAAAACCCGAATTAGACTAGCAATTCGTCTAGAAATGAAAAAACACGAATTTATCATTAAATCGAAAACCAATTTTCATTGGCTCGATTCCAATCAAATTAGTCTAGCGATTCACCAAAAATGAACAAACCCGAAGTTATCATGAAATCATAAACCACTTTTCATTGGCTCGGATCCAATCGAATTAGACTAGCAATTTGCCAAAAATGAACAAACCCGAAGTTATCATGAAATCATAAACCACTTTTCATTGGCTCGGATCCAATCGAATTAGACTAGCAATTTGCCAAAAATGAACAAACCCGAAGTTATCATGAAATCATAAACCACTTTTCATTGGCTCGGATCCAATCGAATTAGACTAGCAATTTGCCAAAAATGAACAAACCCGAAGTTATCATGAAATCATAAACCACTTTTCATTGGCTCGGATCCAATCGAATTAGACTAGCAATTTGCCAAAAATGAACAAACCCGAAGTTATCATGAAATCATAAACCACTTTTCATTGGCTCGGATCCAATCGAATTAGACTAGCAATTTGCCAAAAATGAACAAACCCGAAGTTATCATGAAATCATAAACCACTTTTCATTGGCTCGGATCCAATCGAATTAGACTAGCAATTTGCCAAAAATGAACAAACCCGAAGTTATCATGAAATCATAAACCACTTTTCATTGGCTCGGATCCAATCGAATTAGACTAGCAATTTGCCAAAAATGAACAAACCCGAAGTTATCATGAAATCAAAAGCCACTTTTCACTTGTTCGATTCCAATCGAATTAGACTAGCAATTCGCCAAGAAATAAAAAAAAACTGAAGTTATCATGAAATCAAAAACCACCTTTTATTGGCTTGATACCAACCGAATTAGACTAGCAATTTGCCAAAAATGAACAAAACTAAAGTTATCATGAAGTCAAAAACCACTTTTCATCGGCTTGATTCCAATCGAATTAGACAAGTAATTCGTCAAGAAACGAAAAAACCCGAATTTATCATTAAATCAAAAACCAATTTTCATTGGCTCGATTCCAATCGAATTAGTCAAGCAATTCGCCAAAAACGAACAAACCCGAAGTTATAATGGAATTAAAAACCACCTTTTATTGGCTCGATACCAACCGAATTAGACTAGCAATTCGTCGAAAACGAACAAAAGTGAAGTTATCATGAAATGAAAGAACCACTTTTTATTGGTTCGATTCCAATCGAATTAGTCTAGCTATTCGCCAAAAACGAAAAAACCCGAAGTTATCATGAAATCAAAAATAACTTTTCATCGGCTCGATTCCAATCGAATTAGACTAGCAATTCGCCAAAAACGAACAAACCCGAAGTTATCATGAAATCAAAAATAACTTTTCATCGGCTCGATTCCAATCGAATTAGACTAGCAATTCGCCAAAAACAAAAAAATCTCGAAATTACCAAGAAATCAAAAACCACTTTTCATTGGTTCGATTCTAATCGAATTCGACTAGCAATTCGCCAAGAAATGAAAAAACCCGAATTAGACTAGTAATTCGTCTAGAAATGAAAAAACACGAATTTATCATTAAATCGAAAACCAATTTTCATTGGCTCGATTCCAATCAAATTAGTCTAGCGATTCACCAAAAATGAACAAACCCGAAGTTATAATGAAATCAAAAACCACCTTTTATTGGCTCGATACTAGCCGAATTAGACTAGCAATTCGCCAAAAAGGAACAAAACTGAAGTTATCATGAACTCAAAAACCACTTTACATTGGCTCGATTCCAATCGAATTAGACTAGTGATTCATAAAAAATGATCAACGCCCAAGTTATCTTGAAATAGAAAACCACTTTTCATTGGCTCAATTCAAATCGAATTACATGGGCAATTCGCCAAAAATGAACAAACCTGAAGTTATCATGAAATCAAAAACCACTTTTCATTTGCTCGATTCAAATTGAATTGGACTAGCAACCCTCCAAGAAATGAAAAAATGCGATTTTATCATGAAATCAAAAACCACTTTTCATTGGATCGATTCCAATCGAATTAGTCCAGCTATTCGCCAAAAACGACCAAACCCGAAGTTATCATGAAATCAAAAACCACATTTTACTGGCTCGATTCCAACCGAGCAATTCGCCGAAAAAGAAAAAACCCGATGTTATCATGAAATCAAAAACCATATTTTTTTGGCTCGATTCCAGCCGAATTAGGCTTGAAATTCGCCAAGAACGAACAAACCCGAAGTTATCGTGAAATCAAAAACCACTTTTCATTGGCTCAATTCCAATCGAATTAGACTAGAAATTCGCGAAAAAGGAACAACCTTGAAGTTATCTTGAAATCGAAAACCACTTTTCATTTTCTCGATTCCAATCGAATTACACGAGAAATTTGCCAAAAATGAACAAACCCGAAGTTATCATGAAATCAAAAGCCACTTTTCACTTGTTCGATTCCAATCGAATTAGACTAGCAATTCGCCAAGAAATAAAAAAAACCTGAAGTTATCATGAAATCAAAAACCACTTTTCATTGGCTCGATTCCAGTGGAATTAGTCTAGGTATTCGCCAAAAATGAAAAAACTCTATGTTATCATGAAAATCAAGAACCCAATTTCATTGGCTCGATTCCAATCGAATTAGACTAGCAATTTGCCAAAAACGAACAAACCTGAAGTTATCATGAAATTAAAAACCACTTTTCATTGGCTCGATTCCAATCGAATTAGTCCAGCTATTCGCCAAAAACGACCAAACCCGAAGTTATCATGAAATCAAAAACCACTTTTCATTGTTTCAATTCCAATCAAATTAGTCTAGCTATTCGCCAAAAATGAAAAAACACGATGTTATAATGAAATAAAAAACCATATTTTTTGGCTCGATTCCAACTGAATTAGACTTGCAATTTGCCAAAAATGAACAAACCCGAAGTTATCGTGAAATCAAAACTCACTTTTCATTGGCTCAATTACAATTGAATTAGACTAGAAATTAGCGAAAAATGAACAACCCTAAAGTTATCTTGGAATCGAAAACCACTTTTCATTGTCTCGATTCCAATCGAATTACACGAGAAATTTGCCAAAAATGAACAAAGCCGAAGTTATCATGAAATCAAAATCCACATTTCATTTGTTCCATTCCAGTCGAATTAGACTAGCAATTTGCCAAGAAATGAAAAAACACGAAGTTATCATGAAATCAAAAACAACTTTTCATTGGCTCGATTCCAATGGAATTAGTCTAGGTATTCGCCAAAAATGAAAAAACCCGATGTTATCATGAAAATCAAGAACCCCATTTCATTGGCTCGATTCCAGTTGAATCAGACTGGCAATTTGCCAAAAACGAACAAACCCGAAGTTATCACAAAATTAAAAACCCCTTTTCATTGGCTCGATTCCAATCGAAATACACTAGCAATTCACCATGAAATGAAAAAACCCGAAGTTATCATGAAATGAAATACCACTTTTCATAGGTTCGATTCCAATCGAATTAGTTTAGCTATTCGCCAAAAACGATCAAACCTGAAGTTATCAAGAAATCAAAAGCCACTTTTCATTGGCTTGATTCCAATCGAATTAGACTAGCAATTCGCGAAAAACAAAAAAACCCAAAATTACCAAGAAATCAAAAACAACTTTTCATTAGTTCGATTCCAATCGAATTCGACTAGCAATTCGCCAAGAAATGAAAAAACCCGAAGTTATCATGAAATCAAAAATCACTTTTCATTGGCTCGATTCCAATCGAATTAGTCTAGCTATTCACCAAAAACGAACAAACCTGAAGTTATCATAAAATCAAAAACCACATTTCATTGGCTCGATTCCAAACGAATTAGACCAGCAATTTGCCAAAAATGAACAGACCTGAAGTTATCATGAAATCAAAAACAACTATTCATCGGCTTTATTCCAATCGAATTAGACTAGTAATTCTTCAAGAAACGAAAAAACATGAATTTATCATTAAATCAAAAACCAATTTACATTGGCTCGATTCCAATCGAATTAGTCTAGCAATTCGCCAAAAACGAACAAACCCGAAGTTATAATTAAATCAAAAACCACCTTTTATTGGTTCAATACCAACCGAATTAGACTAGCAATTCGCCAAAAATGAACAAATTTGAAGTTATCATGAAATCGAAAACCACTTTTCATTGGCTCGATTCCAATCGAATTACACGAGCAATTCGCAAAAAATGAACAAACCTGAAGTTATCATGAAATCAGAAACCACTTTTCATTTGCTCGATTCAAATTGAATTAGACTAGCAACTCGCCAAGAAATGAAACAACGCGATTTTATCATGAAATCAAAGATCACTTTTCATTGGCTCGATTCCAATCGAATTAGTCTAGCTATTCACCAAAAACGAACAAACCCGAAGTTATCATGAAACCAAAAACCACATTTTATTGGCTCGATTCCAACCGAATTAGACTAGCAATTCGCCAAAAACGAACAATCCCGAAGTTATCATGAAATCAAAAACCACTTTTCATTGGCTCAATTACAATCGAATTAGACTAGAAATTAGCGAAAAATGATCAACCCTAAAGTTATCTTGGAATCGAAAACCACTTTCCATTGTCTCGATTCCAATCGAATTACAAGATAAATTTGCCAAAAACGAACAAAGCCGAATTATCATGAAATCAAAATCCACTTATCATTTGTTCGATTCCAGTCGAATTAGACTAGCAATTTGCCAAGAAATGAAAAAACCTAAAGTTATCATGAAATCAAAAACCACTTTTCGTTGGCTTGATTCCAATGGAATTAGTCTAGCTATTCGCCAAAAATGAAAAAACCCAATGTTATCATGAAAATCAAGAACCCCATTTCATTGGCTCGATTCCAATTGAATTAGACTGGCAATTTGCCAAAAACTAACAAACCCGAAGTTATCACGAAATTAAAAACCCCTTTTCATTGGCTCGATTCCAATCGAAATAGACTAGCAATTCGCCATGAAACGGAAAAACCCGAAGTTATCATGACATGAAATACCACTTTTCATTGATTCGATTCCAATCGAATTAGTTTAGCTATTTTTTATTGGCTCGATTCCAATCGAATTAGACTAGCAATTCGCCAAAAATGAACAAAACTGAAGTTATCATGAAATCAAAAACCACTTTTCATTGGCTCGATTCCAAACGAATTAGACTAGCAATTCCCCAAAAATGAACAAACCTGAAGTTATCTTGAAATCAAAAACCACTATTCATCGGCTCGATTCCAATCGAATTAGTCTAGCAATTCGCCAAAAATGAACAAACCCGAAGTTATAATTAAATCAAAAACCACCTTTTGTTGGCTCGATACCAACCGAATTAGACTAGCAATTCGCCAAAAATGAACAAAACTGAAGTTATCATGAAATCAAAAACCACTTTTCATTGGCTCGATTCCAAACGAATTAGACTAGCAATTCGCCAAGAAATGAAAAAACCCAAAGTTATCATGAAATCAAAAACCACTTTTCATTGGCTCGATTCCAAACGAATTACACTAGCAATTCGCCAAGAAATGAAAAAACCCAAAGTTATCATGAAATCAAAAACCACTTTTCATTGTTTCAATTCCAATCGAATTAGTCTAGCTATTCGCCAAAAATGAAAAAACACGATGTTATAATGAAATAAAAAACCATATTTTTTTGGCTCGATTCCAACCGAATTAGACTTCCAATTCGCCAAAAATGAACAAACCCGAAGTTATCGTGAAATCAAAACTCACTTTTCATTGGCTCAATTACAATTGAATTAGACTAGAAATTAGCGAAAAATGAACAACCCTAAAGTTATCTTGGAATCGAAAACCACTTTTCATTGTCTCGATTCCAATCGAATTACACGAGAAATTTGCCAAAAATGAACAAAGCCGAAGTTATCATGAAATCAAAATCCACATTTCATTTGTTCCATTCCAGTCGAATTACACTAGCAATTTGCCAAGAAATGAAAAAACATGAAGTTATCATGAAATCAAAAACCACTTTTCATTGGCTCGATTCCAATGGAATTAGTCTAGGTATTCGCCAAAAATGAAAAAACCCGATGTTATCATGAAAATCAAGAACCGCATTTCATTGGCTCGATTCCAGTTGAATTAGACTGGCAATTTGCCAAAAATGAACAAACTCGAAGTTATCACAAAATTAAAAACCCCTTTTCATTGGCTCGGTTCCAATCGAAATACACTAGCAATTCACCATGAAATGAAAAAACCCGAAGTTATCATGAAATGAAATACCACTTTTCATAGGTTCGATTCCAATCGAATTAGTTTAGCTATTCGCCAAAAACGATCAAACCTGAAGTTATCAAGAAATCAAAAGCCACTTTTCATTGGCTCGATTCTAATCGAATTAGACTAGCAATTCGCGAAAAACAAAAAAACCCGAAGTTATCATGAAATCAAAAATCACTTTTCATTGGCTCGATTCCAATCGAATTAGTCTAGCTATTCACCAGAAACGAACAAACCCGAAGTTATCATAAAATCAAAAACCACATTTCATTGGCTCGATTCCAAACGAATTAGACCAGCAATTTGCCAAAAATGAACAAACCTGAAGTTATCATGAAATCAAAAATAACTATTCATCGACTTTATTCCAATCGAATTAGACTAGTAATTCGTCAAGAAATGAAAAAACATGAATTTATCTTTAAATCAAAAACCAATTTACATTGGCTCGATTCCAATCGAATTAGTCTAGCAATTCGCCAAAAACGAACAAACCCGAAGTTATAATTAAATCAAAAACCACCTTTTATTGGTTCAATACCAACCGAATTAGACTAGAAATTCGCCAAAAACGAACAAATCTGAAGTTATCATGAAATCGAAAACCACTTTTCATTGGCTCGATTCCAATCGAATTACACGAGCAATTCGCAAAAAATGAACAAACCCGAAGTTATCATGAAATCAAAAACCACTTTTCATTTGCTCGATTCAAATTGAATTAGACTAGCAACTCGCCAAGAAATGAAACAACGCGATTTTATCATGAAATCAAAGATCACTTTTCATTGGCTCGATTCCAATCGAATTAGTCTAGCTATTCACCAAAAACGAACAAACCCGAAGTTATCATGAAACCAAAAACCACATTTTATTGGCTCGATTCCAACCGAATTAGACTAGCAATTCGCCAAAAACGAACAATCCCGAAGTTATCATGAAATCAAAAACCACTTTTCATTGGCTCAATTACAATCGAATTAGACTAGAAATTAGCGAAAAATGATCAACCCTAAAGTTATCTTGGAATCGAAAACCACTTTCCATTGTCTCGATTCCAATCGAATTACAAGATAAATTTGCCAAAAACGAACAAAGCCGAATTATCATGAAATCAAAATCCACTTATCATTTGTTCGATTCCAGTCGAATTAGACTAGCAATTTGCCAAGAAATGAAAAAACCTAAAGTTATCATGAAATCAAAAATCACTTTTCGTTGGCTCGATTCCAATGGAATTAGTCTAGCTATTCGCCCAAAATGAAAAAACCCAATGTTATCATGAAAATCAAGAACCCCATTTCATTGGCTCGATTCCAATTGAATTAGACTGGCAATTTGCCAAAACCTAACAAACCCGAAGTTATCATGAAATCAAAACCCACTTTTCATTAGACTAGCAATTCACCAAAATGAAAAAACCCGAAGTTATTATGAAATCAAAAAACAACTTTTCATCGGTTCGATTCCAATCGAATTAGACTAGCAATTCGCCAAAAATGAACAAACCCGAAGTTATCATGAAATCAAAAACCACTTTTCATTGGTTCGATTCCAATCGAATTAGACTAGCAATTCCCCAAAAATGAACAAACCTGAAGTTATCTTGAAATCAAAAACCACTATTCATCGGCTCGATTCCAATCGAATTAGTCTAGCAATTCGCCAAAAACGAACAAACCCAAAGTTATAATTAAATCAAAAACCACCTTTTGTTGGCTCGATACCAACCGAATTAGACTAGCAATTCGTCAAAAACGAACAAAATTGAAGTTATCATGAAATCAAAAACCACTTTTCATTGGCTCGATTCCAATCGAATTAAACTAGCGATTCATAAAAAATGATCAACCCCCAACTTATCATGAAATCGAAAACCACGTTTCATTGGCTCGATTCCAATCGAATTACACGAGCAATTCCCAAAAAATGAACAAACCCGAAGTTATCATGAAATCAGAAACCACTTTTCATTTGCTCGATTCAAATTGAATTAGACTAGCAACTCACCAAGAAATGAAAATACGCGATTTTATTATGAAATCAAAGATCACTTTTCATTGGCTCGATTCCAATCGAATTAGTTTAGCTATTCGCCAAAAACGAACAAACTCAAAGTTATCGTGAAATCAAAAACCACTTTTGATTGGCTCGATTCCAATCGAATTAGACTAGTAATTAGCAAAAATGAACAACCCTAAAGTTATCTTGAAATCGAAAACAACTTTTTATTGGCTCGATTCCAAACGAATTACACGAGCGATTCCCCAAAAATGAAAAACCCAATGTTATCATGAAATTAAGAACCACATTTCATTGGCTCGATCCAAACGAATTAGACCAGCAATTTGCCAAAAATGAACAAACCCGAAGTTATCATGAAATCAAAAACCACTTTTCATTGGCTCGATTCCAATCGAATTAGACTAGCAATTCGCTAAGAAATGAAAAAACCCGTAGGTATAATGAAATTAAAAACCACTTTTCATTGGCTCGATTCCAATCGAATTAGTCTAGCTATTCGCCAAAAACGAACAAACCCAAAGTTGCCATGAAATCAAAAACAAAATTTCATTGGCACGATTCCAAACGAATTAGACTAGTAATTCGCCAAAAACAAACAAACCCGAAGTTATCATGAAATCAAAAACCACTTTTCGTCGGCTCAATTCCAATCGAATTGGACTAGTAATTCGCCAAGAAACGAAAAAATCTGAAGTTATCAAGAAATCAAAAACCACTTTTCATTGGCTCGATTCCAATTGATTTAGTCTATCTATTCGCCAAAAATGAACAAACCCCAAGTTGTCATGAAATCGAGAACCACATGGAATCGAATTAGACTAGCAATTCGCCAAAAACGATCAAACCTGAAATTATCATGAAATCAAAAATCATTTTTCATTGGCTCGATTCCCATTGAATTAGACTAACAAATTGCCAAAACGATCAAACCCGAAGTTATCGTGAAATCAAAA
This sequence comes from Olea europaea var. sylvestris, assembly GCF_002742605.1. Classification (NCBI taxonomy): domain Eukaryota; kingdom Viridiplantae; phylum Streptophyta; class Magnoliopsida; order Lamiales; family Oleaceae; genus Olea; species Olea europaea. Next base: position 34,893 of record NW_019235616.1, read on the forward strand.
ACCACATTTTATCGGCTCGATTCCAACCGAATTAGACTAGCAATTCGCCAACAATGAACAAAGCTGAAATTATCGCGAAATCAAAAACCACACTTCATTGGCTGGATTCAAATCGAATTAGACTAGCAATTCGCTAAAAACGAACAACCCCAAAGTTATCTTGAAATCGAAATCCACTTTTCATTGGCTCGATTCTTATCGAATTACAATAGCAATTCGCCAAAAATGAACAAGCCCAAAGTTATCATGAAATCAAAACCCACTTTATGTTGGCTCAATTCCAATCGAATTAGACTAGCAATTCGCCAAAACGAACAAACCAAAGTTATCTTGAAAAAAAAATTCGCTTTTCATTTGTTCGATTTCAATCGAATTAACTTGCAATTTTCCAAAAACAAACAAACCGAAGTTATCAAGATATCAAAAGCCACTTTTCATTGGCTCGATTCCAATCTAATTAGACTAGCAATTTGCCAAAATGAACAAACCCGAAGTTATCATGAACTCAAAAATCACATTTTATTGGCTCGATTCCAACCGAATTAGACAGCAATTCGCCAAAAATGAACAAACCCAAAGTTATCATGAAATCAAAACCGACTTTTCATTCGTTCGATTCCAACCAAATTAGACTTGCAATTCACCAAAAACGAAAAAACTCAAAGTTGTCATGAAATCAAAAACCACTTTTCATTGGCTCAATTCCAATCAAATTAGACTAGTAATTCGCCAAAAACGAACAAACACGGAATTATCATGAAATCAAAAACCACTTTTCATTGGCTTGATTCCAATCGAATTAGACTAGCAATTCGCCAACAAACGAAAAAACTCGAATTTATCATGAAATTAAAAACCACTTTTCGTTGGGTCGATTGCAATCGAATTTGTCTAGCTATTCGCCAAAAATGAACAAACCCGAAGTTATCATGAAATCAAAAACCACATTTTATAGGTTCGATTCCAACCGAATTAGACTAGCAATTCGCCAAAAATGAACAAACCCGAAGTTATCATGAAATCAGAAACCACTTTTTATTGGCTCGTTTACAATAGAATCAGACTTGCAATTCGCTAAAAACGAACAAACCCGAAGTAATCATGAAATCAAAAACCACTTTTCATTGGCACGATTTCAATCGAATTAGACTAGCAATTCCCCAAAAATGAACAACCCCGAAATTATCTTGAAATCAAAAACCACTTTTCATTGGCTCGATTCCAATCGACTTACACTAGAGATTTGCTAAGAACGAATAAACTTGAAGTTATCATGAAATCAAAACCCACTTTTCATTGGCTCGATTCCAATCGAATTAGACTAGGAAATCATTAAAACGATCAAATCTGAGGCTATCATTAAATAAAAAACCACATTTTATTGGCTCGATTCCAACCGAATTTCACTAGCAATTCGCCAAAAGTGAACAAACTCGAAGTGATAATGAAATCAAAAACTACTCTTCATTGGCTCGATTCCAATCGAATTAGACTAGCAATTCGCTAAAAATGAAAAAACCCGAAGTTATCATGAAATCAAAAATCACTTTTCATAGGCCCGATTCCAGTAGAATTAGACTAGCAATTCGCCAAAAATGAACAACCCCGAAGTTATCTTGAAATCGAAAACCCCTTTTCATTGGCTCGATTCCAATCGAATTACATTGGCAATTCGCCAAAAATGAACAAACTTGAAGTTATCATGAAATCGAAAACCCCTTTTCATTGGCTCGATTCCAATCGAATTACACTGGCAATTCGCCAAAAATGAACAAACCCGAAGTTATCATGAAATCAAAAGCCACTTTTCATTCGTTCGATTACAACCAAATTAGACTTGTAATTCGCCAAAAATGACCAAATCGGAAGTTATCATGAAATCAAAAATCACTTTTCGTTGGCTTGATTCCAATATAATTAGACTAGCAATTCGCCAAAAACGAACAAACCCAAAGTTGTCTTGAAAAAAAATCCACTTTTCATTCGTTCGATTTCAATCGAATTAACTTGTAATTTTCCAAAAACAAACAAACCGAAGTTATCAAGATATCAAAAGCCACTTTTCATTGGCTCGATTCCAATGGAATTAGACTGGCAAATCGTTAAAATGATCAAACCCGAAGTTATCATGAAATAAAAAACCACATTTTATTAGCTCGATTCCAACCGTGTTAGACTAGCAATTCGCCAAAAGTGAACAAACCCGAAGTTATCATGAAATCAAAAACTACTCTTCATTGGCTCAATTCTAAGTGAATTAGACTAGCAATTCGCTAAAAATGAACAAACCCGAAGTTATCATGAAATTAAAAACCACTTTTCATTGGCTCGATTCCAATGGAATTAAGCTAGCAATTTGCCAAAAATGAACAACCCCGAAGTTATCTTGAAATCGAAAACCCCTTTTCATTGGCTTAATTCGAATCGAATTACATTGGCAATTCGATAAAAACAAACAAACCCGAAGTTATCATGAAATCAAAAGCCACTTTTCATTGGCTCGATTCCAATCGAATTAGACTAGCAATTCGCCAAAACGACAAAACCCGAAGTTATCATGAAATCAAAATCCACTTTTCATTCGTTCGACTCCAACCAAATTAGACTTGTAATTCGCCAAAAATGAACAAACCCAAAGTTATCATGAAATCGAAAACCACTTCTCATTGGCTGGATAACAATAGAATTGGACTAGCAATTAGCCAAAAATGAACAACCTCAAAGTTATCTTGAAATCGAAAATCACTTTTCGTTGGCTCGATTCCAATCGAATTACACTAGCAATTTGCCAAAGATTAACAACCCCGAAGCTATCATGAAATCAAAACCCACTTTTCATTGGCTCGATTTCAATCGAATTAAACTAGCAATTCGCCAAAACGAACAAAGCCGAAGTTATCATGAACTCAAAAACCACATTTTGTTGGCTCGATTCCAACCGAATTAGACAGCAATTTGTCAAAAATGATCAAACCCAAAGTTATCAGGAAATCAAAATCCACTTTTCATTCATTCGATCGAACCAAATTAGACTTGCAATTCGCCAAAAATAACAAAACCTGAAGTTGTCATGAAATCAAAAACCACTTTTCATTGGCTCGATTCCAATCGAATTAGACTAGCAATTCGCCAAAAACGAAAAAACTCGAAATTATCATGAAATCGAAAATCACTTTTCATTGGCTCAATTTCAATCGAATTAGACTAGCAATTCGCCAAAAATGAACAAACACGGAATTAACATGAAATCCAAAGCCACTTTTCATTGGCTCGATTCCAAACGAATTAGACTAGCAATTCGCCAAGAAATGAAAAAACCCGAATTTATCATGAAATCAAAAACCACTTTTCATTGGGTCGATTGCAATCGAATTAGTCTAGCTATTCGCCAAAAATGAACAAGCCCGGAGTTATCATGAAATCAAAAACTACATTTTATAGGCTCGATTCCAACCGAATTAGACTAGCAATTTGCCAAAAATGAACAACCCCGAAGTTATCATGAAATCAAAACCCACTTTTCATTCGTTTGATTCCAACCAAATTAGACTTGCAATTCGCCAAAAATGAACAAACCCGAAGTTATCATGAAATCAGAAATCACTTTTCATTGGCTCGTTTACAATAGAATTAGACTTGCAATTCGCCAAAAACGAACAAACCCGAAGTAATCATGAAATCAAAACCACTTTTCATTGGCTCGATTTTAATCGAATTAGACTAGCAATTCGCCAAAAACGAATAACCCCGAAGTTATCTTGAAATCAAAAACCACTTTTCATTGGCTCGATTCCAATCGAATTACACTAGCAATTTGCCAAAAATGAACAACCCCGAAGTTATCATGAAATCAAAAGCCACTTTTCATTGGCTCGATTCCAATCGATTTCTACTAGCAAATCGTTAAAACGATCAAATCCGAAGTTATCATTAAATAAAAAACAACATTTTATTGGCTCGATTCCAACCGAATTATACTAGTAATTCGCCAAAAGTGAACAAACCCGAAGTGATCATGAAATCAAAAACTACTCTTCATTGGCTCGATTCCAATCGAATTTGACTAGCAATTCGCTAAAAATGAACAAACCCAAAGTTATCATGAAATCAAAAGCCACTTTTCATTGGCTCGATTCCAGTAGAATTAGACTAGCAATTCGCCAAAAAGAACAACCCGGAAGTTATCTTGAAATTGAAAACCCCTTTTCATTGGCTCGATTCCAATCGAATTACATTGGCAATTCGCCAAAAATGAACAAACCCGAAGTTATCATGCAATCAACAGCCTTTTTTCATTGGCTCGATTCCAATCGAATTAGACTAGCAATTCGCCAGAACGACCAAACCCAAAGTTATCATGAAATCAAAATCCACTTTTCATTTCGATTCCAACCAAATTAATCTTGTAATTCGCCAAAAATGACCAAACCGGAAGTTATCATGAAATAAAAAACCAGTTTTCGTTGGCTCGATTCCAATATAATTAGTCTAACAATTCGCCAAAAACGAACAACCCCGAAGTTATCTTGAAATCGAAAATCACTTTTCATTGGCTCGATTCCAATCGAATTACACTAGCAATTTGCCCAAAACGAACAAACCCGAAGATACCATGAACTCAAAAACCACATTTTATTGGCTCGATTCCAACCGAATTAGACTAGCAATTCATCAAAAATGAACAAATCCAAAGTTATCATGAAATCAAAACCCACTTTTTATTCGTTCGATTCCAACCAAATTAGACTTGCAATTCGCCAAAAATGAAAAAATCCGAAGTTGTCATGAAATAAAAAACCACTTTTCATTGGCTCGATTCCAATCGAATTAGACTAGCAATTCGCAAAAAATGGAAAAATTCAAAATTTTCAAGAAATCGAACAACACTTATCATTGGCTCGATTCCAATCGAATTAGACTAGCCATTCGCTAGAAATGAACAAACACAAAATTATCATGAAATCCAAAACCACTTTTCATTGGCTTGATTCCAGTCAAATTAGATTAGCAATTCGGCAAGAAACGAAAAAACTCAAAATTACCATGAAATCAAAAACCACTTTTCATTTTCTCGAATCCAATCGAATTAGACTAGCATTTAGCCAAGAAACGAAAAAACTAGAATTTATCATGAAATCAAAAACCACTTTTCATTGACTCGATTCCAATCGAATTAGTCTAGCTATTCGCCAAAAATGAACAAACCCGAAGTTATTATGAAATCAAAAACCACATTTTATTGGCTCGATTCCAGCCGAGCTAGACTAGCAATTCGCCAAAAATGAACAAACCCGAAGTTATCATGAAATCAAAAACCACTTTTCATTGGCTCGAATCCAATCGAATTAGACTAGTAATTCGCCAAAAATGAACAACCCCCAAGTTATCTTGAAATCGCAAACCACTTTTCATTGGCTCGATTCCAATCGAATTAGACTAGCAATTCGCCAAGAAACGAAAAAACTAGAAGTTATGATGATATCAAAAGCCACTTTTCAGTGGCTCGATTCCAATCGCATTAGAATAGTAATTCGCCAAGAAACGAAAAAACCTGAAGTTATCATGAAATCAAAAACCACTTTTCATTGGCACGATTCCAATTGAATTGGTCTAGCTATTCACCAAAAACGAAAAAACACAATGTTATCATGAAATCAAGAACCACATTTCATTGGCTCGATTCCAATTGAATTAGACTAGCAATTTGCCAAAAATGAACAAACCCGAAGTTATCATGAAATTAAAAACCACTTTTCATCGGCTCGATTCCAATCGAATTAGACTAGCAATTCTCCAAGAAACGAAAAAACCAGAAGTTATGATGAAATCAAAAACCACTTTTCATTGGTTCGATTCCAATTTATTTAGTTTATCTATTCGCCAAAAATGAACAAACCCGAAGTTATCATGAAATCAAGAACCACATTGAATCGGATTATACTAGCAATTCGCCTAAAACGAACAAACCTTAAATTATTTTGAAATCAAAAACCATTTTCCATTGGCTCGATTCCAATCGAATTAGACTAGCAAATCGCCAAAACGATCAAACCCGAATTTATCATAAAATCAAAAACCACATTTTATTGGCTCGAATCCAACCGAATTAGACTAGCAATTCGCCAAAAATGAACAAACCTGAAGTTATTGTGAAATCAAAAACCACTCTACATTGGCTCGATTCCAATCGAATTAGACTAGCAATTCGCTGAAAATGAAAAGCCCCGAAGTTATCTTTTATTCGAAACCACTTTTCATTAGCTTGATTCCAATCGAACTACACTAGCAATTCACCAAAAATGAACAAGCCCGAAGTTATCATGAAATCAAAAGCCACTTTACATTGGCTCAATTCCAATCGAATTAGACTAGCAATTCGCCAAAATGAACAAACCCAAAGTTGTCTTGAAATAAAAACCCACTTTTCATTCATTCGATTCCAATTGAATTAGACTTGCAATTTGCTAAAAATGAACAAACCAAAGTTCTCAAGAAATCAAAAGCCACTTTTCATTGGCTCGACTCTAAGCGAATTAGACTAGCAATTCGCCAAAAATGAACAAACACGAAATTATCATGAAATCAAAAACCACATTTCATTGGCTCGATTCCATTTGCATTAGACTTGCAATTCACCAAAAATGAAAAAACGCGAAGTCATCATGGAATCAAAAACTACTTATCATTGGCTCGATTCCATTAGAATTAGACTAGCAATTCTCCAAAAACGAACAACCCCGTAATTATCTTGAAATCGAAAATCACTTTTCATTGGCTCGATTCCAATCGAATTACATTGGCAATACGGAAAAAATGAACAAACCTGAAGTTATCATGAAATCAAAAGCCAAAACGAACAAACCCGAAGTTATCATGAAATCTAAACCCACTTTACATTTGTTTGATTCCAAGCAAATTAGACTTGCAATTTGCCAAAAATGAACAGAGCGAAGTTATCAAGAAATCAAAAGCCACTTTTCATTGGCTCGATTCCAATCGAAATATACTTGCAATTCTCCAAGAAACAAAAACACCAGAAGTTATCATGAAATAAAAAACACTTTTCATTAGCTTGATTCCAGTTGATTTAGTCAATCTATTCACCAAAAATGAACAAACCCGAAGTTATCATGAAATCAAGAACCACATGGAATCTAATTATACTAGCAATTCACCAAAAACGAACAAACCAGAAATCATCATGAAATCAAAAACCATTTTTCATTGGCTCGATTCCAATCGAATTAGACTAGCAAATCGCCAAAACGTTCAAACCCGAAGTTATCATGAAATCAAAAACCACATTTTATTGGCTCGAATCCAACCGAGTTAGACTAGCAATTCGCCAAAATTGAACAAACCTAAAGTTATCGTGAAATCAAAAACCACTCTTCATTGGCTCGATTCCAATCAAATTAGACTAGCAATTCGGTAAAAACGAAAAACCCCGAAGTTATCTTGAAATTGAAAACCACTTTTCAATGGCTCGATTCCAATCGAACTATACTAGAAATTCACCAAAAATGAGCAAGCCCGAAGTTATCACGAAATCAAAAGCCACTTTACATTGACTCGATTCCAATCAAATTCGACTAGCAATTCGCCAAAATGAACAAACTCAAAGTTGTCTTGAAATAAAAAACCCACTTTTCATTCGTTCGATTCCAATTGAATTAGACTTGCAATTTGCTAAAAACGAACAAACCGAAGTTATCAAGAAATCAAAAGCCACTTTTCATTGGCTCGACTCCAAGCGAATTAGACTAGCAATTTGCCAAAAAGAATAAATCCGAAGTTATCATGAAATCAAAAACTACTTTTAATTGGCTTGATTCCAATAGAATTAGACTATCAATTCCCAAAAACAAACAACCCCGTAGTTATCTTGAAATCAAAAACCACTTTTCATTTGCTTGATTCCAATCGAATTACATTGGCAATACGCTAAAAATGAGCAAACCCGAAGTCATCATGAAATCAAAAGCCACTTTTCGTTGGCTCGATTCCAATCGAATTAGACTACCAATTCGCTAGAATGATCAAACTTGAAGTTATCATGAAATCAAAACCCACTTTTCATTCGTTCGATTCCAAGCAAATTAGACTTGCAATTTCCCAAAAATGAACAAACCGAAGTTATCAAGAAATCAAAAGCCACTTTTCATTGGCTCGATTCCAATCAAATTAGACTAGGAATGCGCCAAAAATGAAAAAACCTGAAGTTGTCATGAAATCAAAAACCACTTTTCATCGGCTCGATTCCAATCGAATTAGACTAGCAATTCGCTAAAAACGAACAAACTCGAAATTACCATGAAATCAAAAACCACTTTTCATCGGCTCGATTCCAATCGAATTAGACTAGCAATTCGCTAAAAACGAACAAACTCGAAATTACCATGAAATCAAAAACCACTTTTCATTGGCTAGATTCCAATCGAATTAGACTAGCTATTCGTCGAAAAACGAAAAAACTAGAAGTTAACATGAAATCAAAAATCAAATTTTCATGGGCGCGATTCCAATCAAATTGCACCAGCTATTCACCAAAAACGAACAAACCCGATATTATCATAAAATCAAAAACCACATTTCATTGGCTCAATTCCAACTGAATTACACTAGCAATTCGCCGAAATGAACAAACCCGAAGTTATCATGAAATCAAAAACCATTTTTAATTGGCTCGATTCCAATTGAATTAGACTATCAATTCGCCAAAAATGAACAACCTCGAAGTTATCTTGAAATCAAAAACCACTTTTCATTGGCTTGATTCCAATCGAATTATACTAGTAATTTGCCAAAAATGAACAAACACGAAGTTATCATGAAATCAAAAGCCACTTTTCATTAGCTCGATTCTAATCGAATTAGACTATCAAATCCTCAAAACGATCAAACCCGAAGTTATCATGAAATCAAAAACCACATTTTATTGGCTCGATTCTAACCGAATTATACTAGCAATTTGCCAAAAGTGAACAAACCCGAAGTTATCATGAAATCAAAAACCACTTTTCATTGACTCGATTCCAATTGAATTGGCCTAGCTATTCGCCAAAAACGAAAAAACACAATGTTATCATGAAATCAAGAACCACATTTCATTAGCTCGATTCCAAATGAATTAGACTAGCAATTTGCCAAAAATGAACAAACCCGAAGTTATCATTAAATCAAAAACCACTTTTCATTAGCTCGATTCCAATCGAATTAGACTAGCAATTCGCCAAGAAATGAAAAAATCAGAAGTTATCGTGAAACCAAAAACAACTTTTCATTGGCTAGATTCCAATTGATTTAGTCTATCTATTCTCCAAAAATGAACAAAGCCGAAGTTATCATGAAATCAAGAACCACATGGAATCGAATTATACTATCAATTTGCAAAAAATGAACAAACTTAAATTATCATGAAATCAAAAACCATTTTTCGTTGGCTCGATTCCAATCGACATAGTCTAGCTATTCACCAAAAACGAACAAACCCGAAGTTATCAAGAAATTAAAATCCACATTTTATAGGCTCGATTCCAACCGAATTTGACTAGCAATTCCCCAAAATTGAACAACCTCGAAGTTATCATGAAGTCAAAACCCACTTTTCATTCATTCGATTCCAACCAAATCAGACTTGCAATTCGCGAAAAATGAACAAACCTAAAGTTATCATGAAATCAAAAACCACTTTTCATTAGCTCGTTTACAATAGAATTAGACTAGAAATTCGCCAAAAACGAACAAACCCGAAGTTATCATGAAATCAAAAGACACTTTTCATTGGCTCGATTCTAATCGAATTAGACTAGCAATTCGCCAAAATGACCAAACCCGAAGTTATTATAAAATCAAAACCCACATTTCATTCGTTCGATTCCAACGAAATTAGACTTGCAATTCGCCAAAAATGAACTAACCCGAAGTTATCATGAAATCAAGAACCACTTTTCATTGGCTCGATTCCAATCGAATTAGACTAGCAATTCGCCAAAAATGAAAAAACCTGAAGTTGTCATGAAATCAAAAACCACTTTTCATCGGCTCGATTCCAATCGAATTAGACTAGCAATTCGCTAAAAACGAACAATCTCGAAATTACCATGAAATCAAAAACCACTTTTCGTTGGCTAGATTCCAATCGAATTAGACTTGCAATTCGCCAAAATGAACAAACCCGAAGTTATCAAGAACTCAAAATCCACATTTTATTGGCTCGATTCCAACCGAATTAGGCTAGCAATTCGCCAAAAATGAACAAACCCGAAGTTATCATGAAATCAAAAATCACTCTTCATTGGCTAGATTCCAATCGAATTAAACTAGCGATTCGCTAAAAACGAAAAACCCCAAAGTAATCTTGAAATAGAAAACTACTTTTCATTGGCTCAATTCCAATCGAATTACACTAGCAATTCGCCAAAAATGAACAAACCCAAAGTTATCATGAAATCAAAAGCCACTTTACATTGGCTCGATTCCAATCGAATTTGACTAGTAATTCACCAAAATGAACAAACCCAAAGTCGTCTTGAAATCAAAACCCACTTCCCATTCGTTCGATTCCAATCAAATTAGACTTGCAATTTGCCAAAAACGAACAAACTGAAGTTATCAAGAAATCAAAAGACACTTTTCATTGGCTCGATTCCAATCGAATTAGACTAGCAATTCGCCAAAAACGAACAAGCCAGAAGTTATCGTGAAATCAAAAACCACTTTTCATTGGTTCGATTCTAGTTGAATTAGACTAGCAACTCGCCAAGAAATGAACAAACCCGAAGTTGTCATGAAATCAAAAACCACTTTCCATAGACTAAATTCCAATTGAATTACACTAGCAATTCGCCAAGAAACGGAAAAGACCCAAAGTTATCATGAAATCAAAAACCACATTTCATTGGCTCGATTCCAATCGACTTAGACTAGTAATTCGCCAAAATTGAACAAACCCGAAGTTATCATGAAATCAAAAATCACTTTTCATTGGCTCGATTCCAATAGAATTAGACTAGCAATTCGCTAAAAATGAACAACCCCGTAGTTATCTTGAAATAAAAAACCACTTTTCGTTGGCTCGATTCCAATCGAATTACACAAGCAATTTGCTAAAAATGAACAACTCCGAAGTTATCGTGAAATCAAAATTCACTTTTCATTGGCTCGATTCCAATTGAATTAGACTAGCAATTCGCCAAAACGAACAAACCCGAAGTTATCATGAACTCAAAAACAACATTTTATTGGCTCGATTCCAGCAGAATTAGACTAGTAATTCACCAAAAAGAACAAATTCGAAGTTCTCATGAAATCAAAACCCACTTTAACCAAATTAGACTTGCAATTCGCCAAAAAAGAAAAAGCCCGAAGTTGTCGTTAAATCCAAAACCACTTTTCATTGGCTAGATTCAAATCGAATTATACTAGCAATTCACCAAAAACGGACAAACTCGAAATTATCATGAAATCAAAAACCACTTTCATTGGCTCGATTCCAATCGAATTAGACTAGCAATTCGCCAAAAACGAACAAACACGAAATTATCATGAAATAAAAACAACTTTTCATTGGCGCGATTCCAATCGAATTAGACTAGCAATTCCCCAAGAAACGAAAAAATCCGAATTTATCATGAAATCAAAAACAACTTTTCATTGGGTCGATTCCAATCGAATTAGTCTAGCTATTTGCCAAAAATAATCAAACCCGAAGTTATCATGAAATCAAAAACCACTTTTCATTGGCTCGATTCCAATCGAATTAGTCTAGCTATTCGCCAAAAATGAACAAACCCGAAGTTATTATTAAATCAAAAACCACTTTTTGTTGGCTCGATTCTAACCGAGTTAGACTTGCAATTCACGAAAAACGAACAAACCCGAATTTATCATGAAATCAAAAACCACTTTTCATTGGCTCCATTCCAATCGAATTAGACTAGCAACTCGCCAAAAATGAACAACCCCTAAGTTATATTGAAATCGCAAACCACTTTTCATTGGCTCGATTCTATCGAATTACACGAGCAATTTGCTAAAAATGAACGAACCCGAAGTTATGATGATATCAAAAGACACTTTTCGTTGGCTCGATTCCAATCGAATTAGAATAGTAATTCGCCAAGAAAAAAAACCTGAAGTTATCATGAAATCAAAAACCACTTTTCATTGGCTCGATTCCAATTGAATTGGTCTAGCTATTCGCCAAAAATGAAAAAACACAATGTTATCATGAAATCAAGAACCACATTTCATTAGCTCGATTCCAATTGAATTAGAATAGCAATTTGCCAAAAATGAACAAACCCGAAGTTATCATGAAATCAAAAAACACTTTTCATCAGCTCGATCCCAATCGAATTAGACTAGCAATTCGCCAAGAAACGAAAAAATCAGAAGTTATCATGAAATCAAAAACCACTTTTCATTGGCTAGATTCCAATTGATTTAGTTATCTATTCGCCAAAAATGAACAAAGCCGAAGTTATCATGAAATCAAGAACCACATGGAATCGAATTATACTAGCAATTCGCCAAAAATGAACAAACCTTAAATTATCATGAAATCAAAAACTATTTTTCATTGGCTCGATTCCAATCGACTTAGTCTAGCTATTCGCCAAAAACGAACAAACCCGAAGTTACCATGAAATCAAAAACCACATTTTATAGACTCGATTCCAACCGAATTAGACTAGCAACTCGCCAAAATTGAACAACCTCGAAGTTATCATGAAATAAAAACCCACTTTTCATTCATTCGATTCCAACCAAATTAGGCTTGCAATTTGCGGAAAATGAACAAACCTAAAGTTATCATGAAATCAAAAATCACTTTTCATTGGCTCGATTACAATAGAATTAGACTAGCAATTCGCCAAAAAGGAACAAACCGAAGTTATCATGAAATCAAAAGTCAATTTTCATTGGCTCGATTCCAATCGACTTAGACTAGCAATTCGCCAAAACGGTCAAACCCGAAGTTATTATGAAATCAAAACCCACATTTCATTCGTTCGATTCCAACGAAATTAGACTTGCAATTCGCCAAAAATGAACTAACCCGAAGTTATCATGAAATCAAGAACCACTTTTCATTGGCTCGATCACAATAGAATTAGACTAGCAATTCGCCAAAAATGAACAACCCCAAAGTTATCTTGAAATCAAAAACCAGTTTTCATTGGCTCGATTCCAATCGAATTACACTAGCAATTTGCCAAAAATGAACAAACCCGAAGTTATTATGAAATCAAAAGCCAGGTTTCATTGGCTCGATTCCAATCGAATTAGACTTGCAATTCGCAAAAATGAACAAACCTGAAGTTATCAAGAACTCAAAATCCACATTTTATTGGCTCGATTCCAACCGAATTAGACTAGCAATTCGCCAAAAATGAAAAAACCGAAAGTTATCATGAAATCAAAAATCACTCTTCATTAGCTCGATTCCAATCGAATTAGACTAGCGATTCGCTAAAAACGAAAAACCCTAAAGTAATCTTGAAATAGAAAACCACTTTTTATTGGCTCGATTCCAATCGAATTACACTAGCAATTCCCCAAAAATGAACAAACCCAAAGTTATCATGAAATCAAAAGCCACTTTACATTGGCTCGATTCCAATCGAATTTGATTAGTAATTCACCAAAACGAACAAACCGAAAGTCGTCTTGAAATCAAAACCCACTTCCCATTTGTTCAATTCCAATCAAATTAGACTTGCAATTTGCCAAAAATGAACAAACCGAAGTTATCAAGAAATCAAAAGACACTTTTCATTGGCTCGATTTCAATCGAATTAGACTAGCAATTCACCAAAAATGAACAAGCCAGAAGTTATCGTGAAATCAAAAACCACTTTTTATTGGTTCGATTCCAGTCGAATTAGACTAGTAATTTGCCAAGAAATGAACAAACCCGAAGTTGTCATGAAATCAAAAACTACTTTCAATTGGCTCGATTCCAATCGAATTAGACTAGCACTTCGCCAAGAAACGAAAAGACCCAAAGTTATCATGAAATCAAAAACCACATTTCATTGGCTCGATTCCAATCGACTTAGACTAGTAATTCGCCAAAAATGAACAAACCCGAAGTTATCATGAAATCAAAAACCACATTTCATTGGCTCGATTCCAATAGAATTAGACTACCAATTCGCCAAAAATGAACAACCCCGTAGTTATCTTGAAATCAAAAACCACTTTTCATTGGCTCAATTCCAATCGAATTACACAAGCAATTTGCCAAAAATGAACAACCCCGAAGTTATCATGAAATCAAAAGTCACTTTTCATTGGCTCGATTCCAATCGAATTAGACTTGCAATTCGCCAAAACGAACAAACTCGAAGTTATCATGAACTCAAAAACCACATTTATTGGCTCAATTCCAACCGAATTAGACTAGTAATTCACCAAAAAGAACAAATCCGAAGTTATTTGAAATCAAAACCCACTTTTCATTCGTTTGATTCCAACCAAATAAGACTTGTAACTCGTCAAAAAAGAAATAGCCCGAAGTTGTCGTTAAATCCTAAACCACTTTTCATTGGCTAGATTCAAATCGAATTATACTAGCAATTCGCCAAAAACGGACAAACTCGAAATTATCATGAAATCCAAAACCACTTTTCATTGGCTCGATTCCAATCGAATTAGACTAGCAATTCGCCAAAAACGAACAAACACGAAATTATCATGAAATAAAAAACCACTTTTCATTGGCGTAATTCCAATCGAATTAGACTAGCAATTCCCCAAGAAACAAAAAAAATCCGAATTTATCATGAAATCAAAAACAACTTTTCATTGGGTCGATCCCAATCGAATTAGTATAGCTATTAACGAACAAACCCAAAGTTATCATGAAATCAAAAACCACTTTTCATTGGCTCGATTCCGATCGAATTAGTCTAGCTATTTGCCAAAAATGAACAAACTCGAAGTTATTACTAAATCAAAAACCACATTTTGTGGGCTCGATTCTAACCGAGTTAGACTTGCAATTCACCAAAAATGAACAAACCCGAATTTATCATGAAATCAAAAACCACTTTTCATTGCTTCCATTCCAATCGAATTAGACTAGCAACTCGCCAAAAATGAACAACCCCCAAGTTATATTGAAATCGCAAACCACTTTTCATTGGCTCGATTCCAATCGAATTACACGAGCAATTTGCCAAAAATGAACGAACCCGAAGTTATGATGATATCAAAAGCCACTTTTCATTGGCTCGATTCCAATCGAATTAGAATAGCAATTCGCCAAGAAACGAAAAAACTTGAAGTTATCCTGAAATCAAAAACCACTTTTCATTGGCTCGATTCCAATTGAATTGGTCTAGCTATTCGCCAAAAACGAAAAAATACAATGTTATCATGAAATCAAGAACCACATTTCATTGGCTCGATTCCAATTGAATTAGACTAGCAATTTGCCAAAAATGAACAAACCCGAAGTTATCATGAAATCAAAAACCACTTTTCATCAGCTCGATTCCAATCGAATTAGACTAGCAATTCGCCAAGAAACGAAAAAACAAGAAGTTATCATGAAATCAAAAACCACTTTTCATTGGCTAGATTCCAATTGATTTAGTTATCTATTCGCCAAAAATGAACAAAGTCGAAGTTATCATGAAATCAAGAATCACATGGAATCGAATTATACTAGCAATTCGCCAAAAATGAACAAACCTTAAATTATCATGAAATCAAAAACCATTTTTCATTGGCTCGATTCCAATCGACTTAGTCTAGCTATTCGCCAAAAACGAACAAACCCGAAGTCACCATGGAATCAAAAACCACATTTTATAGGCTCGATTCCAATATAATTAGACTAGCAACTCACCAAAATTGAACAACCTCGAAGTTATCATGAAATCAAAACCCACTTTTCATTCATTCGATTCCAACCAAATTAGACTTGCAATTCGCGAAAAATGAACAAACCTAAAGTTATCATGAAATCAAAAACCACTTTTCATTGGCTCGATTACAATAGAATTAGACTAGCAATTCGCCAAAAAGGAACAAACCCGAAGTTATCATGAAATCAAAAGACACTTTTCATTGGCTCGATTCCAATCGAATTAGACTAGTAATTCGCCAAAACGACCAAACCCGAAGTTATGATGAAATCAAAACCCACGTTTCATTCGTTCGAGTCCAACGAAATTAGACTTGCAATTCGCCAAAAATGAACTAACCCGAAGTTATCATGAAATCAAGAACCACTTTTCATTGGCTCGATCACAATAGAATTAGACTAGCAATTAGCCAAAAATGAACAACCCCAATGTTATCTTGAAATCAAAAACCAGTTGTCATTGGCTCAATTCCAATCGAATTACACTAGCAATTTGCCAAAAATGAACAAACCCAAAGTTATCATGAAATCAAAAGCCAGTTTTCATTGGCTCGATTCCAATCGAATTAGACTTGCAATTCGCCAAAATGAACAAGCCTGAAGTTATCAAGAACACAAAATCCACATTTTATTGGCTCGATTCCAACCGAATTAGACTAGCAATTCGCCAAAAATGAACAAGCCCGAAGTTATCATGAAATCAAAAATCACTCTTCATTCGCTCGATTCCAATCGAATTAGAATAACAATTCGCTAAAAACAAAAAACCCCGAAGTAATCTTGAATTAGAAAACCACTTTTCATTGGCTCGATTCCAATCGAATTACACTAGCAATTCGTCAAAAATGAACTAACCCGAAGTTATCATGAAATCAAAAGCCACTTTACATTGGCTCGATTCCAATCGAATTAGACTAGCAATTGGCCAAAAATAAACAAGCCAGAACTTATTGTGAAATCAAAAACCACTTTTCATTGGTTCAATTCCAATCGAATTATACTAGCAATTCGCCAAGAAATGAACAAACCCGAAGTTGTCATGAAATCAAAAACCACTTTCCATTGGCTCGATTCCAATCGAATTAGACTAGCAATTCGCTAAGAAACGAAAAGACCCAAAGTTATCATGAAATCAAAAACGACATTTCATTGGCTCGATTCCAATCGACTTAGACTAGTGATTCGCCAAATTAAAAACCACATTTCATTGGCTCAATTCCAATCGACTTAGACTAGTAATTCGCCAAAAATGAACAAACCCGAAGTTATCATGAAATCAAAAACTACTTTTCATTAGCTCGATTCCAATACAATTAGACTAGCAATTCGCCAAAAATGAACAACCCCGTAGTTTTCTTGAAATCAAAAACCACTTTTCGTTGGCTCGATTCCAGTCGAACTACACAAGCAATTTGCCAAAAATGAACAACCCCGAAGTTATCATGAAATCAAAAGCCACTTTTCATTGGCTCGATTTCAATCGAATTAGACTAGCAATTCGCCAAAACGAACAAACCCGAAGTTATCATGAACTCAAAAACCACATTTTATTGGCTCAATTCCAACCGAATTAGACTAGTAATTCGCCACAAAGAAAAAATCCGAAGTTATCATGAAATCAAAACCCACTTTTCGTTCGTTCGATTCCAACCAAATTAGACTTGTAATTCCCCAAAAAAGAAATAGCCCGAAGTTGTCGTTAAATTCTAAACCACTTTTCATTGGCTCGATTCAAATCGAATTATACTAGCAATTCGCTAAAAACGGACAAACTCGAAATTATCATGAAATCAAAAACCACTTTTTATTGGCTCAATTACAATCGAATTAGACTAGCAAATCGCCAAAAACGAACAAACGCGAAATTATCATGAAATAAAAAGCCACTTTTCATTGGCATGATTCCAATCGAATTAGACTAGCAATTCACCAAAAGCGAACAAACACGAAATTATCATGAAATAAAAAACCACTTTTCATTGGCGCGATTCCAATCGAATTAGACTAGCAATTCGCCAAGAAACGAAAAAATCTGAATTTATCATGAAATCAAAAACAACTTTTCATTGGGTCGATTCCAATCGAATTAGTCTAGCTATTCGCCAAAAACGAACAAACCCGAAGTTATCATGAAATCAAAAACCACTTTTCATTGGCTCGATTCCAATCGAATTAGTCTAGCTATTCGCCAAAAATGATCAAACCTGAAGTTATTATGAAATCAAAAACCACATTTTGTTGGCTTGATTCCAACCGAGTTAGACTAGCAATTCATCATAAACGAACAAACTCAAAGTTATCTTGAAATCAAAAACCACTTTTCATTGGCTCCATTCCAATCGAATTAAACTGGCAACTCACCAAAAATGAACAACCCCCAAGTTATATTGAAATCACAAACCACTTTTCATTGGCTCGATTCTAATCGAATTACATGAGCAATTTGCCAAAAATGAACAAACCCGAAATTATGATGACATCAAAAGCCACTTTTCATTGGCTCGATTCCAATCAAATTAGAATAGCGATTCGTCGAGAAATGAGAAAACCTGAAGTTATCCTGAAATCAAAAACCACTTTTCATTGGCTCGATTCCATTTGAATTGGTCTAGCTATTCGCCAAAAATGAAAAAACACAATGTTTTCATGAAATCAAGGACCATATTTCATTGGCTCGATTTCAATTGAATTAGACTAGCAATTCGCCAAAAACGAACAACCCAGAAGTTATCGTGAAATCAAAAACCACTTTTCATTGGCTCGATTCCAATCGAAGTAGACTAGCAATTCGCCAAGAAATGAACAAACCCGAAGTTATCCTGAAATCAAAAACCAGTTTCCACCAGCTCAATTCCAATCGACTTAGACTAGCAATTCGCCAAGAAACGAAAAGACCCTAAGTTTTCATGAAATCAAAAGCCACATTTCATTGGATCGATTCCAATCGAATTAGACTAGCAATTCGCCAAAAATGAACAAACCCAAAGTTATCATGAAATCAAAAACCACTCTTCATCAGCTCGATTCCAATCGAATTAGACTAGCAATTCGCCAAAAATGAACAACCCCGAAGTTATCCTGAAAGCAAAAATCACTTTTCATTGGCTCGATTCCAATCAAATTACACTAGAAATTTGCCAAAAATGAACAAACCCGAAGTTATCATGAACTCAAAAACAACATTTTATTGGCTCGATTCCAATCGAATTAGAATGGCAATTTGTAAAAAATGAACAAACCCGAAGTTATCATGAAATTAAAAACCATTTTTCACTTGCTCGATTCCAATCGTATTAGACTAGCAACTCGCCAAAAATGAACAACCCCCAAGTTATCTTGAAATCGAAAACCACTTTTCATTGGCTCCATTCCAATCGAATTACACGAGCAATTTGTCGAAAATAAACGAACCCGATGTTATCATGATATCAAAAGCCACTTTTCATTGGCTCGATTCCGATCAAATTAGAATAGCACTTCGCAAAGAAACAAAAGGACCTGAAGTTATCATGAAATCGAAAACCACTTTTCGCTGGCTCGATTCCAATTGAATTGGTCTAGCTATTCGCCAAAAATGAAAAAATGCAATAGTATCATGAAATCAAGAACCGCATTTCATTGGCTCGATTCCAATCGAATTAGACTAGCAATTTGCCAAAAACGAGCAAACCCGAAGTTATCATGAAATTAAAAACCACTTTTCATCGGCTCGATTCCAATCAAATTAGACTGGCAATTCGCCAAGAAACGAAAAAACCTGAAGTTTTCATGAAAACAAAAACCACTTTTCATTGGCTCGATTCCAATTGATTTTGTCTATCTATTCGCCGAAAATGGACAAACCCGAAGTTATCATGAAATCAAGAACCACATGGAATCGAATTATAGCATCAATTCGCCAAAAATGAATAAACCTGAAATTATCATGAAATCAAGAACCATTTTTCATTGGCTCGATTCCAATCGAATTAGACTAGCAAATTGCCAAAACTAAAAAACCCGAAGTTATCATGAAATCAAAAGCCACATTTTATTGGCTCAAATCCGACCGAATTAGACTAGCAATTTGCCAAAAATGAACAAAACCGAAGTTATCGTGAAATCAAAAACCACTCTTCATTGGTTTGATTCCAATCGAATTAGACTAGCAATTCGCTAAAAATGAACAACCCCGAAGTTATCTTGAAATCGAAAACAACTTTTCATTAGCTAGATTCCAATCGAATTACACTAGCAATTTGCCAAAAATGACAAAGCCTGAAGTTATCATGAAACCGAAAGCAAATTTACATTGGCTCGATTCCAATCGAATTAGACTAGCAATTCGCCAAAATGAACAAACCCAAAGTTGTCTTGAAATAAAAACCCACTTTTTATTTGTTCGATTCCAATCGAATTAGACATGCAATTTGCTAAAAATGAACAAACCAAAGTTATCAAGAAATCAAAAGCCACTTTTCATTGGCTCGATTCCAAGCGAATTAGACTACCAATTCGCCAAAAATGAAAAAACCTGAAGTTGTCATGAAATCAAAAATCACTTTTCATTGGTTCGATTCCAATCGAATTAGACAGCAATTCGCCAAAAATGAACAAACTCGAAATTTCCATGAAATCAAAAATCACTTTTCATTGGCTCGATTCCAGTCGAATTAGACTGGTAATTCATCAAAAACAAACAAACCTGAAATTATCATGAAATCAATAACCACTTTTCATTGGCTCGTTTCCAATTGAATTAGACCAGCAATTCGCCAAGAAACGAAAAAACCCGAAGTTATCATCAAATCAAAAACCACTTTTCATTGGCGAGATTCCAATCGAATTACTCCAGCTATTCGCCAAAAACAAACAAATCCGAAATTATCATGAAATCAAAAGCCACTTTCCATCGGCTCGATTCCAATTGAATTACACTAGCAATTCGCCAAAATGAACAACCCCGTAGTTATCTTGAAATCAAAAACCACTTTTCCTTGGCTCGATTCCAATCAAATTACACTATCAATTTGCCAAAAATGAACAAACACAAAGTTATCATGAAATCAAAAGCCACTTTTCATTAGCTCGATTCCAATCGAATTAGACTAGTAAATCGTTAAAACGATCAAACCCAAAGTTATCATGAAATCAAAAACCACATTTTAATGGCTCGATTCCAACCAAATTAGCCTAGCAATTCGCCAAAAGTGAACAAACCCGAAGTTATCATGAAATCAAAAACCACTCTTCATTGGCTGGATTTCAATCGAATTAGACTAGCAATTCGCTAAAAACGAACAAACCTAAAGTTATCATGAAATCAAAAATCGCTTTTCATTGGCTCGATTCCAATAGAATTAGAATAGCAATTTGACAGAAATGAACAACCCCGAAGTTATCTTGAAATTGAAAACCCCCTTTCATTGGCACGATTCCAATCGAATTACATTGGCAATTCGCGAAAAATGAACAAACACGAAGTTATCATGAAATCAAAAGTCACTTTTCACTGGCTCAATTCCAATCAAATTAGATTAGCAGTTCTTCAAAACGACCAAACCCGAAGTTATCATGAAATCAAAACCCACTTTTCATTCATTCGATTCCAACCAAATTAGACTTGCAATTCGCCAAAAATGAACAAATCGAAAGTTATCATGAAATCAAAAACTATTTTTCATCGGCTCGATTGCAAGAGAATTAGATTAGCAATTCGCCAAAAATGAACAACCCAGAAGTTATCTTGAAATCAAAAACCACATTTCATTGGCTCGATTCCAATCGAATTACACAAGCAATATGCCAAAAATGAACAACCCCGAAGTTATCATGAAATCAAAAGCCACTTTTCACTGGCTTGATCGCAATCGAATTGGACTAGCAATTCGTAAAAAATGACCAAACCTGAAGTTATCATGAACTCAAAAATTGCATTTTATTGGCTCAATTCCATCCGAATTAGACAAGTAATTCGCCAAAAAGAACAAACTCGAAGTTATCATAAAATCAAAACTTACTTTTCATTCGTTCGATACCAACCAAATTAGACTTGCAATTCGCCAAAAATGAAAAAACCCGAAGTTGTCATGAAATCAAAAACCACTTTTCATTGGCTCAATTCAAATCGAATTAGACTAGCTATTCGCCAAAAACAGAAAAACTCGAAATTATCATGAAATCAAAAACCACTTTTCATTGGCTCGATTCCAATCGAATTAGACTAGCAATTCGTAAAAAATGAACAAATATGAAATTATCATGAAATCAAAAGTAACTTTTCAATGGCTCGATTCCAATCGAATTAGACTATCAATTCGCCAAGAAACGAAAAAACCTGAATTTATCATGAAATCAAAAACCACTTTTCATTGGGTCAATTCCAATCGAATTATTCCAGCTATTCGCCAGAAATGAACAAACTCGGAGTTATCATGAAATCAAAAACCACATTTTATAGGCTCGATTCCAATCGAATTATACCAATTCGCCAAAAATGAATGTAATACTCCGAAATTTTATGCTCGTTTAAATTTCTGTAGGATAGTGATTTAACTTTCAATATTTTTTTTGGCCATAAAGAAAAGGGGACACGACCTTCATAGTGGTTAATGCTAGAGGTAGTGAATGAATATAGGCATGAAGTGCTAAATGTTGTGTATGCATGAAGTAATTATTAGTTAGTCAAAACTTAAGTCAAGTTTGAATTTGAATGAAGTGAATTATTTTGTTAGGACTTCAATTGACCAAACGATTTAATTATTTTACAATCTACAATTTTTGAATATGTAAGTTGGACACAAGTTTAAATTTGGATATGCGTTGCTAATAATGAAAGTTAGAGGGGTTAGATTATATTAGTTGAAAAGATGAGAGACTTCCTTTGTAAATCTAGATTTTGTGGCCACTTATTACCCTATAATCAACCCACTTGGCATTTATCATCACCATACACTTAGACCATAGACTAAACATGTGTAGAAGTAAGAAAAAAAAGAAAGAAAAATGGGAGAAAAAGGAGGTGAGGCGGTGGAGTAGAAAAAAAAAGAAAAAAATATCAAGCCTTTATCCTTATCCTTATATATATATATATATATATACACACATCCATATCCATTGCCATAGAGAAAATTACTTCACTTTGCAAAACATTTATACACACAAATAGAGAGGAAAAACCGAAAATAAGAAAG
>NW_019235616.1:57958-152831 GCF_002742605.1 Olea europaea var. sylvestris
CTTAAAGAATAAAATATTATGCTTTTATCTATATATACACACATCCATATCCATTGCCATAGAGAAAATTACTTCACTTTGCAAAACATTTATACACACAAATAGAGAGGAAAAACCGAAAATAAGAAAGTAAAGGAGAAGGAAGTAAGCCTAGCACTTTCAATTCATATTTCAATCGAAGATCTTCAAGTTTTACGGTAAGATACTTTCTATGCTTAAAGGGTATGATTTTCATGGTAATATTTATGCTTAAGTTGTGCATGAAAAGCCATAATATGCATATGGTGGACAAGTCCACAAAGTTAGATATCTATTAATGCCTTAGGACAAGTCCGAAGGGCACGGGCAAGCCGGAAGGTGCAAGTATGTGTTTGATTGCATTCTTTGTGTAGTATTATCTTGATAAAATTCGAGCATGGTATCTTACTGAATATTTCTTATACTCATAGTATGTTATACTAAATTTTCAGATCCATGATCATTGGATTGATGGAAGTTAGTTGGCAAAAGCGATGATGGGTTAAGGACAAAGATGTTTTGCATCGAAAGTTTCCTTGTGTATGTTTTGTTCGATGACTGCTTTTCATCTGTTTTTCTTATGGTATTATGTAAAAATATGTACATGACATGATGTATTATGGTATTAATAGTAAATTTTGTAATTATATCTTTCATGTTACGTTAAGAGACGTTTTTATAGTTTATTTTCCTTGCAAGAGACAAAAGGCAGAAACGGGATAGTTTCTGGAGTCAATTTCAAAACAATGTTTCTAACTCTATAAACGTCCATTTGAGACTCTAAAAATATTTCTGAGTTCCTCCTTGAGTTTTATAACTATGGCCATAGGAATCACTTAATTTGGATATTTATGGCCTGAGATATGAATTTTTAAATGTTGAGGGGTCAATCTGGATTTCCTGTGTAACACTTCACTGTTTTCAGTAAAACGTCCATATCACATGTTCTTGAAAAATTTTCATATTTTAACCTAGAAAACTACTTGAAATTATCTTTCTAATGCCCCAAATTTCATGTGAAAAGGAGTTGGGATGAATTTTATAAAAATTGTCAAACTTGCTGCCCCAACTAACCTTGGTCGTGCCGAGTCCGTATATGTAAAGTATAATTTCATGTTGACATGCACTTTTACCGGCCATCAAATTTTATAAGAATTGTTTTACCAAATTGAAAATAAGCTTCTAACATGTAATACTTCTATTTAATAGTATTTACATGTACCAAAGGCAGAAGCTATTATGTTTAGTACGTGACCCTCGAAGCTTAAGTTCGGGGCGTCACAATGAACAACCCCGAAGTTATCTTGAAATCAAAACCCACTTTTCATTCGTTCGATTCCAACCAAATTAGACTTGCAATTCGCCAAAAACGAACAAACTCGAAGTTATCATGAAATCAAAAACCACTTTTTATTGGCTCGATTACAATAGAATTAGACTAGCAATTTGCCAAAAATGAACAAACCTGAAGTTATCATGAAATCAAAAGCCACTTTTCATTTGCTCGATTCCAATGGAATTAGACTAGCAATTAGCAAAAATGACCAAACCCGAAGTTATCATGAAATCAAAACCCACTTTTCGTTTGATTGATCCCAACCAAATTAGACTTGCAATTCGCAAAAAATGAACAAACCTAAAGTTATTGTGAAATTAAAAACAAATTTTCATTAGCTCGATTACAAAAGAATTAGACTAGCAATTCGCCAAAAATGAACAACACCGAAATTATCTTGAAATCAAAAACCACTTTTCATTGGCTCGATTCCAATCGAATTACATTAGCAATTTGCCAAAAACGAACAAACCCGAAGTTATCAAGAAATCAAAAGCCACTTTTCATTGGCTCGATTCCTATTGAATTAGACCAGCAATTCGCCAAAATGAACAAACCCGAAGTTATCATGAACTCAAAAACCACTTTTATTGGCTCGATTCCAACCGAATTAGACTAGCAATTCACCAAAAATGAACAAACCCGAAGTTATCATGAAATCAGAAATCACTCTTCATTGGCTCGATTCCAATCGAATTAGACTAGCAATTCGCTAAAAACGAACAATCCCGAAGTTATCTTGAAATCAAAAACCACTTTTCATTGGCTCGATTCCTTTCAAATTACACTAGCAAATCGCCAAAAATGAATAAACCCGAAGTTATCATGAAATCAAAAGCCACTTTACATTGGCTCGATTCCAATCGAATTAGACTAGTGATTCGCCAAAACAAACAATCCCAAAGTCATCTTGAAATCAAAACCTACTTCCCAATCGTTCGATTCCAATCGAATTAGACTTGCAATATGCTAAAAACAAACAAACCGAAGTTATCAGGAAATCAAAAGCCACTTTTCATTGCCACGATTCTAATCGAATTAGACTAACAGTTCGCCAAAAATGAACAAACCCGAAGTTATCATAATATCAAAAACCACTTTTCATTGGCTCGATTCCAATCTAATAAGTCTAGCTATTCGCCAAAAACGAACAACCTCGATGTTGTCATGAAATCAAAAGCAACTTTTCATTGGCTCGATTACAATAGAATTAGACTAGCAATTTGCCAAAAATGAACAACCCCATTTTTATCTTGAAATGAAAAACCACTTTTCATTGGCTCGATTCCAATCGAATCACACAATCAATTTGCCAAAAATGAACAACCCCGAAGTTATCATGAAATCAAAAGCCACTTTTCATTAGGTCGATTCCAATCGAATTACACAAGCAATTTGCCAAAAATTAACAACCCGAAGTTATCATGAAATCACAGCCCACTTTTCATTGGCTCGATTCCAATCGAATTAGACTAGCAATTCGCCAAAACCAACAAACCCGAAGTTATCATGAACTCAGAAACCACATTTTATTGGCTCAACTCCAACCGAATTAGACTAGTAATTCGCCAAAAACAACAAACCCGAAGTTATCATGAAATCAAAACCCACTTTTCGTTCGTTCGATTCCAACCAAATTAGACTTGCAATTCTCCAAAAAGGAAAAAACCCGAAGTTGTTGTGAAATCAAAAACCATTTTTCATTGGCTCGATTCAAATCGAATTAGACTAGCAATTCGCCAAAAATGGACAAACTCAAAATTATCATGAAATAAAAAACCACTTTTCATTGGCTCGATTCCAATCGAATTAGACGGCACTTTTCATTCGTTCGATTCCAACTAAATTAGACTTGCAATTCGCCAAAAATGAACAAACCTGAAGTTATCATGAAATCAAAAACCAGTTTTCATTGGCTCGATTACAATAGATTTAGACTAGCAATTCACTAAAAATGAACAAACCAAAGTTATCAAGAAATCAAAAGACACTTTTCATTGGCTCGATTCCAATCGAATTAGACTAGCAATTCGCCAAAAATGAACAACCTCGAAGTTATCATGAAATCAAACCCACTTTTCATTCGTTCGATTCCAACTAAATTAGACTTGCAATTCGCCAAAAATGAACAAACCTGAAGTTATCATGAAATCAAAAACCAGTTTTCATTGGCTCGATTACAATAGATTTAGACTAGCAATTCACTAAAAACGAACAAACCAGAAGTTATCATGAAATCAAAAGCCAGTTTTCATTGGCTCGATTCCAATCGAATTAGACTAGCAATTCGCCAAAACGACAAAACCCGAAGTTATCATGAAATGAAAACCCAAGTTTCATTCGTTCGACTCCAACCAAATTAGACTTGCAATTCGACAAAAATGAACTAACCTGGAGTTATCATGAAATCAAAAATCACTCTTCATTGGCTCGATTCCATTCGAATTAGACTAGCAATTTGCTAAAAATGAACAACCCCGAAGTAATCTTGAAATAGAAAACCACTTTTCGTTGGCTCGATTCCAATCAAGTTACACTAGCAATTCGCCAAAAATGAACAAATCCGAAGTTATCATAAACTCAAAAGCCACTTTACATTGGCTCGATTCCAGTCGAATTTGACTCGTAATTCGGCAAAATGAACAAACCCAAAGTCGTCTTGAAATCAAAACCCACTTCCCATTCGTTCGATTCCAATCGAAATAGACTTGTAATTTGCCAAAAATGAACAAACCAAAGTTATCAAGAAATCAAAAGACACTTTTCATTGGCTCGATTCCAATCGAATTAGACTAGCAATTCGCCAAAAACGATAAAACCCGAAGTTATCATGAAATCAAAAACCACTTTTCATTGGCTCGATTCCAATCGAATTAGACTAGCAATTCGCCAAGAAACGAACAAATCCGAAGTTATCATGAAATCAAAAAACCACTTTCCATTGGCTCGATTCCAATCGAATTAGACTAGCAATTCGCCAAGAAACGAAAAGACCAAAAGTTATCATGAAATCAAAAATCCACATTTCATTGGCTCGTTTCCAAACGAATTAGACTAGCAATTCGCCAAACATGAACAAACCCAAAGTTATCATGAAATCAAAAACCACTCTTCATCGGCTCGATTCCAATTGAATTTGACTAGCAATTCGCTAAAAATGAACAACCCCGAAGTTATCTTGAAATCAAAAACCACTTTTCATTGGCTCGATTCCAATCGAATTACACTAGCAATTTGTCAAAAATGAACAACCCCAAAGTTATCATGAAATCAAAAGCCACTTTTCATTGGCTCGATTCCAATCTAATTAGACTAGCAATTCGCCAAAAATGAACAACCCCGAAGTTATCATGAAATCAAAACCCACTTTTCATTCGTTCGATTCCAACCAAATTAGACTTGCAATTCGTCAAAAACGAAAAAACCCGAAGTTGTCATGAAATCAAAAACCACTTTCATTGACTCGATTCCAATTGAATTAGACTAGCAATTCACCAAAAATTGAAAAACTCAAAATTATCATGATCGAAAACCACTTTTCACTGGCTCGATTCTAATCAAATTAGGCTAGCAATTCACCAAAAAACGAAAATACCCTAAATTATCATGAAATCAAAAACCACATTTCATCGGCTCGATACCAAACGAATTAGACTAGCAATTCGCCAAAAATGAACATACCCGAAGTTATCATGAAATCAAAAACCACTCTTCATCGGCTCGATTCCAATCGTATTAGACTAGCAATTCGCTAAAAGCGAACAATCCCGAAGTTATCTTGAAATCAAAAATCACTTTTCATTGGCTCAATTCCAATCGAATTACACTAGCAATTTGCCAAAAATGAACAAACCTGAAGATATCATGAACTCAAAAATCACATTTTATTGGCTCGATTCCAACCGAATTAGACTAGCAATTCGCCAAAAACGAACAAACCCAAAGTTATCCTGAAATCAAAAACTACTTTTCATTGGCTCGATTCCAATCGAATTAGAGTAGCAACTCGCCAAAAATGAACAACCCCCAAGTTATCTTGAAATCGAAAACACTTTTCATTGGCTCCATTCCAATCGAATTACACGAGCAAATTGCCATAAATAAACGAACCCGGAGTTATCATGATATCAAAAGCCACCTTTCACTGGCTTGATTCCAATCAAATTAGAATAGCGATTCGCTAAGAAATGAAAAAACCTGAAGTTATCATGAAATCAAAAACCACTTTTCATTGGCTCGATTCCAATTCAATTGGTCTAGCTATTAGCCAAAAATGAAAAAACGCACCAAAAATGAAAAAACGCAATAATATCATGAAATCAAGAACCACATTTCATTGGCTCGATTCCAATCGAATTAGACTAGCAATTTACCAAAAACGAACAAACCCGAAGTATCATTAAATCAAAAACCACTTTTCATCGGCTCGATTGCAATCGAATTAGACTAGCAATCCGCTAAGAAATGAAAAAAGCCTGAAGTTATCATGAAATCAAAAACCACTTTTCATTGGCTCGATTCCAATTGATTTAGTCTATCTATTCGCCAAAAATGGACAGACCCGAAGTTATCATGAAATCAAGAACCACATGGAATCGAATTGTAGTAGCAATTCGCCAAAAACGAACAAACCTGAAATTATCATGAAATCAAAAACCATTTTTCATTGGCTCGATTCCAATCGAATTAAACTAGCAATTCCCCAAGAAACGAAAAAACCCGAAGTTATCATGAAATCAAAAACCACTTTTCATTGGCGTGATTCCAATCGAATTACTCCAGCTATTCGCCAAAAACGAACAAACCCAAAATTATCATGAAATCAAAAGCCACTTTTCATTAGCTTGATTCCAATTGAATTACACTAGCAATTCGCCAAAACAAACAAGCATGAAGTTATCATGAAATCAAAAACCACTTTTCATTGGTTTGATTCCAATTGAATTAGACTAGCAATTCGCCAAAAACGAACAACCCCGAAGTTATCCTAAAATCAAAAACCACTTTTCATTGGCTCGATTCCAATCGAATTACACTAGCAATTTGCCAAAAACAAACAAACACGAAGTTATCATGAAATCAAAAGCCACTTTTCATTGGCTCGATTCCAATCGAATTAGACTAGCAAATCATCAAAACGATCAAACCCGAAGTTATCATGAAATCAAAAACCACATTTTATTGGCTCGATTCCAGCGGAATTAGTCTAGCAATTCCTCAAAAGTGAACAAACCCGAAGTTATCATGAAATCAAAAACTACTCTTCATTGGCTCGATTTCAATTGAATTAGACTAGCAATTCACTAAAAACGAACAAACCTGAAGTTATCATGAAGTCAAAAACCAATTTTCATTGGCTCGATTCCAATAGAATTAGACTAGCAATTCAACAGAAATGAACAACACCGAAGTTATCTTGAAATCGAAAAACCCCTTTCATTGGCACGATTCCAATCGAATTACATTGGGAATTCGCAAAAAATGAACAAACCCGAAGTTATCATGAAATAAAAGTCACTTTTCATTGGCTCAATTCCAATCGAATTAGACTAGCAATTCGCCAAAATGACCAAACCCGAAGTTATCATGAAATCAAAACTCACTTTTCATTCGTTCGATTCCAACCAAATTAGACTTGTAATTTGCCAAAAATGAACAAATCGAAAGTTATCATGAAATGAAAAACCACTTTTCATTGGCTCGATTACAATAAAATTAGACTAGCAATTCGCCAAAAATGACAACCTCGAAATTACCTTGAAATCAAAAACCACTTTTCATTGGCTCGATTCCAATCGAATTATACAAGCAATATGCCAAAAATGAACAACCCCGAAGTTATCATGAAATCAAAAGCCACTTTTCATTGGCTCGATTCCAATCTAATTAGACTAGCAATTCGCAAAAATGAACGAACCTGAAGTTATCATGAACTCAAAAATCACATTTTATTGGCTCAAGTCCAACCGAATTAGACTAGTAATTGGCCAAAAAGAATAAACCCGAAATTATCATAAAATCAAAACCCGCTTTTCATTCGTTCGATTCCAACCAAATTCGACTTGCAATTCGCCAAAAACGAAAAAACCCAAAGTTGTCATGAAATCAAAAACCACTTTTCATTAGCTCGATTCAAATCGAATTAGACTAGCTATTCGCCAACAATGGACAAACTCGAAATTATCATGAAATCAAAAATGACTTTTCATTAGCTCGATTCCAATCGAATTAGACTAGCAATTCGCCAAAAATGAACAAACACGAAATTATCATGAAATCAAAAACCACTTTTCATTGGCTTGATTCCAATCGAATTAGACTAGCAATTCGCCAAGACGAAAAAACCCGAATTTATCATGAAATCAAAAACCACTTTTCATTGGGTCGATTCCAATCGAATTAGTCTAGCTATTCGCCAAATACGAACAAACCCGGAGTTACATTAAATCAAAAACCACATTTTATAGGCTCGATTCCAACCGAATTAGACTTGCAATTCGCCAAAAATGAACAACCCGAAGTTATCATGAAATCAAAACCCACTTTTCATTCATTCGATTCCAACCAAGTTAGACTTGCAATTCGCCAAGAAACGAAAAAACCCGCAGTTTCCATGAAATCATAAACCACTTTTCATTGGCTCGATTCCAATCGAATTAGTCTAGCCATTTGCCAAAAATGAAAAATCTCGAACTTATCATGAAATCAAAAACCACATTTCATTGGCTCGAATCCAAATGAATTAGACTAGCAATTTGCCAAAAGCGAACAAACGTGAAGTTATCATGAAATAAAAAACCACTTTTCATCGGCTGGATTCCAATCGACTTAGACTAGCAATTCGCCAAGAAACGAAAAAACCTGAAGCTGTCATGAAATCAAAAATTACTTTTCTTTGGCTCGATTCCAATTAATTTAGTCTAGCCATTCGCCAAAAACGAACAAACCCGAAATTATCATGAAATCAAAACTTTCCATTGGCTCAACTCCAATCGAATTAGACTAGCAATTCGCCAAGAAATGAAAAAACTCAATGTTATCTTGAAATCAAAAACGACATTTCATTGGCTCGATTCCAATCGAATTAATCTAGCTATTCGCCTAAAACGAACAAACACGAAGTTATCATGAAATCAAAAACCACATTTCATTGGCTCGATTCCAAACGACTTAGACTAGCAATTCGCCAAAAATGAACAAACTCGAAGTTATCGTGAAATAAAAAACCACTTTTCATTGGCTTGATTACAATAGAATTAGACTAGCAATTCGCCAAAAAAAAACAACCCCGAAGTTATCTTGAAATCAAAAATCACTTTTCATTGGCTCGATTCCAATCGAATTACACTAGCAATTTGCCAAAAACGAACAAACCCAAAGTTATCATGAAATCAAAAGCTACTTTTCGTTGGCTCGATTCCTATCGAATTAGACCAGCAATTCGCCAAAACGAACAAACCCGAAGTTATCATGAACTCAAAAATCACTTTTTATTGGCTCAATTCCAATAGAATTAGATTAGCAATTCGCCAAAAATGAACAAACCCGAGGTTATCATGAAATAAAAAATCACTCTTCATTGGCTCGATTCCAATCGAATTAGACTAGCAATTCGCTAAAAACGAACAACCATGAAGTTATCTTTAAATCGAAAACCACTTTTCATTGGCTCAAATCCAATTGACTTACACTGGCAATTTAACAAAAAAGAACAAACCCGAAATTATCATGAAATCAAAAGCCACTTTTCATTGGCTAGATCCAATCAAATTAGACTAGCAATTCGCCAAAACGAACAAACCCGAAGTTATCATGAACTCAAAAACCACATTTTTTTGGCTCGATTCCAACAAAATTAGACTGGCAATTCGCCAAAAATGAACAAACCCAAAGTTATCATGAAATTAGAAACCACTCTTCATTGGCTTGATTCCAATCGAATTAGACTAGCAATTCGCTAAAGATGAACAACCCCGAAGTTATCTTGAAATCGAAAACCACTTCTCATTGGCTCAATTTCAATCGAATTACACTAGCAATTAGCCAAAAATGAACAAACCCGAAGTTATCATGAAGTCAAAAGCCACTTTACTTTGGCTCGATTCCAATCGAATCGAACTAGCAATTCGCCGAAATGAACAAACCCAAAGTTATCTTGAATTCAAAACCCACTTTTCATTCGTTCGATTCCATTCAAATTAGACTTGCAATTTGCCAAAAATGAACAAACCGAAGTAATCAGGAAATCAAATGCCACTTTTCATTGGCTCGATTCCAATCGAATTAGACTAACAATTCACCAAGAAACGAAAAAACCCAAAATTTTCATGAAATCAAAAACCACTTTTCATTTGCTTGATTCCAATCGAATTAGACAAGCGATTCCCCACGAAACGAAAAAACCCGAATTTATTATGAAATCAAAAAACCACTTTTCATTGGCTCGATTCCAATTGAATTAGTATAGCTATTCGTCAAAAATGAACAAACCCGAAGTTATCATGAAATCAAAAACCACATTTTGTTGGCTCGATTCCAACCGAATAAGACTAGCAACTCGCGAAAAACGAACAAATTCAAAGTTATCATGAAATCAAGAAGTACTTTTCATTGGCTCGATTCCAATCGAATTAGACTAGCAATTCGCCAAAAATGAACAACTTGTAAGTTATCTTGAAATCGAAAACCACTTTTCATTGGCTCGATTCCAATCAAATTATAGGAGCAATTCGTCAAAAATGAACAAACCCGAAATTATCATGAAATCAAAAGTCACTTTTCATTGGCTCGATTCCAATCGAATTAGACTAGCAATTCGCCAAGAAACGAAAAAACCTGAAGTTAACATGAAATCAAAAACAACTTTTCATTGGCTCGATTCCAATTGAATTAGTCTGGCTATTCACCAAAGACGAACAAACCCGATGTTATAATGAAATCAAGAACCACATTTTATTGGCTCGATTCCAATCAAATTAGACTAGCAAATCACCAAAAACGAACAATCTCAAAGTTATCATAAAATCAAAAACAACTTTTCTTGGACCCGATTCCAATCAAATTAGACTAGCAATTCGCCAAAAACGAACAAACTCGAAATTACCATGAAATCAAAAACCACTTTTCATTGGCTCGACTCAAATCGAATTAGATTAGCAATTTGCCAAAAACGAACAAACCCAAAATTATCATGAAATCAAAAATCGCTTTTCGTTGGCTTGATTCCAATCGAATTAGACTAGCAATTTGCCAAGAAACGAAAAAACCCAAGTTATCATGAAATCAAAAACCACTTTTCATTGGCTCGATTCCAATCGAATTACGCAAGCAAATTGACAAAAATGAACAAACCCGAAGTTATCATGAAATCAAAAGCCACTTTTCATTGGGTCGATTCCAATCGAATTAGACTTGCAAATCGCCAAAACGATCAAACCCGAAGTTAACATGAAATCAAAAACCACTTTTCATTGGCTCGATTCCAATTGAGTCTGGCTATTCATCAAAGACGAACAAACCCGATTGTATCATGAAATCAAGAACCACATTTCATTGGCTCGATTCCAATCTAATTAGACTTGCAAATCCCCAAAAATGAACAAACTCAAAGTTATTTTAAAATCAAAAACCACTTTTCTTGGACCCGATTCCAATCGAATTAGACTAGCAATTCGTCAAAAATGAACAAACTCGAAATTACCATGAAATCAAAAACCACTTTTCATTAGCTCGACTCGAATCGAATTAGACTAGCAATTCGCCAAAAACGAACAAACCCAAAATTATCATGAAATCAAAAATCACTTTTCGTTGGCTTAATTCCAATCGAATTAGACTAGCAATTTGCCAAGAAACGAAAAAACCCAAGTTATCATGAAATCAAAAACACTTTTCATTGGCTCGATTCCAATCGAATTACGCAAGCAAATTGACAAAAACGAACAAACCCGAAGTTATCATGAAATCAAAAGCCACTTTTCATTTGCTCAATTCCAGTCGAATTAGACTTGCAAATCGCCAAAATGATCAAACGCGAAGTTATCATGAAATCAAAAACCACATTTTATTAGCTCGATTCCTACCGAATTAGACTAGCAATTCCCTAAAACAAACACACCCGAAGTTATCATGAAATTAAAAACCACTTTTAATCGGTTCGATTCCAATCGAATTAGTCTAGCCATTCGCCAAAAACAAACAAACCCGAAGCTGTCATGAAATCAAAAATCACTTTTCACTGGCTCGATTCCCTTCGAATTAGACTAGCTTTTCGCCAAAAACGAACAAACCCGAAGTTATCCTGAAACCAAAAACCACATTTCATTGGCTCGATTCCTAACGAATTACACTAGCAATTCGCCAAAAATGAACAAACCCGAAGTTATCACGAAATCAAAAACCACATTTCATTGGCTCGATCCCAATCGAATTAGACTAGCAATACGCCAAAAAATGAACAAACCCGAAGTTATCATGAAATCAAAAACAACTTTTTATTGGCTCGATTCCAATCGATTAGACTAACAATTCGATAAAAAATGGAAAAAACCCAAAGTTATCATCAAATCGAAAACAACATTACATCGGCTCGATTCCACTCAAATTAGACTAGCAATTCGCCAAGAAACGAAAAAACCCAAAGTTTTCATGAAATCAAAAACCACTTTTCATTGGCTCGATTCCAATCGAATTACACTAGCAATTTGCCAAAATTGAAAGAGCCCGAAGTTATCATGAAATCAAAAGCTACTTTACATTGGCTCGATTCCAAACGAATTAGACTAGCATTTCGCCAAAATGAACAAACCCGATGTTATCACGAAATCAAAAGCCACTTTTCATTGGCTCGATTCCAACCGAAATAGACTAGCAATTCGCCAAGAAACGAAAAAACCCAAAGTTGTCTTGAAAAAAAAGCCACTTTTCATTGGCTCGATTCCAACCGAAATAGACTAGCAATTCGCCAAGAAACGAAAAAACCCAAAGTTGTCTTGAAAAAAAAGCCACTTTTCATTGGCTCGATTCCAACCGAAATAGACTAGCAATTCGCCAAGAAACGAAAAAACCCAAAGTTGTCTTGAAAAAAAAGCCACTTTTCATTGGCTCGATTCCAACCGAAATAGACTAGCAATTCGCCAAGAAACGAAAAAACCCAAAGTTGTCTTGAAAAAAAAGCCACTTTTCATTGGCTCGATTCCAACCGAAATAGACTAGCAATTCGCCAAGAAACGAAAAAACCCAAAGTTGTCTTGAAAAAAAAGCCACTTTTCATTGGCTCGATTCCAACCGAAATAGACTAGCAATTCGCCAAGAAACGAAAAAACCCAAAGTTGTCTTGAAAAAAAAGCCACTTTTCATTGGCTCGATTCCAAACGAATTAGACTAGCAATTCTCCCATTGGCTCGATTCCAATCGAATTAGACTAGCAATTCTCCAAAAATGAACAAACTCGAAATTACCATGAAATCAAAAACCACTTTTCATCGGCTCGGTTCCAATCGAATTAGATTAGCAATTCGCCAAAATGACCAAACCCAAAGTTATAATGAAATCAAAGCCCACTTCTCATTAGTTCGATTCCAACCAAATTAGACTAGCAATTTGCCGAAAATGAACAAACCGAAGTTATCAAGAAATCAAAAGCCACTTTTCGTTAGCTCGATTCCAATCGAATTAGACTAGCAATTCTCCAAAATTGAAAAAACCCGAAGTTGTCATGAAATGAAAAACCACTTTTCATTGGCTCGCTTCCAATCGAATTAGACCAGAAATTCGCCAAAAATAGACAAACTCGAAATTACCATGAAATCGAAAACCACTGTTCATTGGGTCGACTCCAATCGAATTAGACTAAAAATTTGCCAAAAACGGACAAAGCCGAAATTGTTATGAAATCAAAAATCACTTTTCATTGGCTTGATTGCAATCGAGTTAGACTAGCAATTCGCCAAGAAACGAAAAAACCCAAAGTTTTCATGAAATCAAAAACCACTTTTCATTGGCTCGATTCCAATCGAATTACACTAGCAATTTGCCAAAATTGAAAGAGCCAAAAGTTATCATGAAATCAAAAGCTACTTTACATTGGCTCGATTCCAAACGAATTAGACTAGCATTTCGCCAAAATGAACAAACCCAAAGTTGTCTTGAAAAAAAAGCCACTTTTCAGTCGTTCGATTCCAATCGAGTTAGACTTGCAATTCGCCAAAAAGAACAAATTGAAGTTATCAAGAAATCAAAAGCCACTTTTCATTGGCTCGATTCCAATCGAATTAGACTAGCGATTCGCCAAAAAAGAACAAACCCGAAGTTATCATGAAATAAAAAAACACATTTTTTAGCTCGATTCCAATCGAATTACACTTGCAATTCGCCAAAAAACGAACAACCCCGAAGTTACCTTGAAATCGAAAACTTCTTTTCATTGGCTCGATTCCAATCGAATTACATTGGCAATTCGTCAAAAATGAACAAACCCGATGTTATCACGAAATCAAAAGCCACTTCTCATTGGCTGGATTCCAATCGAATTAGACTATCAATTCGCCAAAACGACAAAACCCGAAGTTATCATGAAATCAAAACCCACTTTTCATTCGTTCGATTCCAACCAAATTAGTCTAGCAATTTGCAAAAAACGAACAAACCAAGTTACCAAGAAATCAAAACCCACTTTTCATTGGCTCGATTCCAATCGAATTAGTCTAGCAATTTGCCAAAAATGAAAAAACACGAAGTTGTCATCAAATCAAAAACAACTTTTCATCGGCTCGATTCCAATCGAATTAGACTAGCAATTCTCCAAAAATGAACAAACTCGAAATTACCATGAAATCAAAAACCACTTTTCATTGGCTCGATTCCAATCGAATTAGATTAGCAATTCGTCAAAATGACCAAACCCAAAGTTATAATGAAATCAAAGCCCACTTCTCATTAGTTCGATTCCAACCAAATTAGACTAGCAATTTGCCGAAAATGAACAAACCGAAGTTATCAAGAAATCAAAAGCCACTTTTCGTTAGCTCGATTCCAATCGAATTAGACTAGCAATTCTCCAAAATTGAAAAAACCCGAAGTTGTCATGAAATGAAAAACCACTTTTCATTGGCTCGCTTCCAATCGAATTAGACCAGAAATTCGCCAAAAATAGACAAACTCGAAATTACCATGAAATCGAAAACCACTGTTCATTGGGTCGACTCCAATCGAATTAGACTAGCAATTCTCCAAAAATGAACAAACTCGAAATTACCATGAAATCGAAAACCACTGTTCATTGGGTCGACTCCAATCGAATTAGACTAGAAATTTGCCAAAAACGGACAAAGCCGAAATTGTTATGAAATCAAAAACCACTTTTCATTGGCTTGATTGCAATCGAGTTAGACTAGCAATTCGCCAAGAAACGAAAAAACCCAAAGTTATCATGAAATCTAAAACCACTTTTCATTTTCAAGATTCCAATCGAATTAGTCCCGCTATTCGCCAAAAACGAACAAACCCGATCTTATCATGAAATCAAAAACCACATTTCATTGGCCCGATTCCAGTCAAATTAGACTAGCAATTCGCCAAAGATGAACAAACCCGAAGTTATCATGAAATTAAAAAGCACTTTTCATTGGCTCGATTCCAGTCGAATTAGACTAGCAAATCTCTAATAAACGAAAAAACCCTAAATTATCAAGGAAAAAAAACCACTTTCCATTGGCTCGATTCCAATCGATTTAGTCTAGCTATTCGCCAAGAAACGAACAATCTCGAAGTTATCAGGAAACCAAAAACCACTTCCCATTGGCTCGATTCCACTCGAACTAGACTAGCAATTCTCCACGAAACGAAAAAACCCGAAGTTATCACGAACTCAAAACCCACCTTTCATTAGTTCGATTCCAACCAAATTAGACTAGCAATTTGCCAAAAATGAACAAACCGAAGTTATCAAGAAATCAAAAGCCACTTTTCATTGGCTCGATTCCAATCGAATTAGACTAGCAATTCGCCAAAAATGAAAAAAACCGGAAGTTGTCATGAAATCAAAAACCACTTTTCATTGGCTCGCTTCCAATCGAATTAGACTAGAAATTCGCCAAAAATAGACAAACTCGAAATTACCATGAACTCGAAAACCACTTTTCATTGGCTCGATTCCAATCGAATTCGACTAATAATTCGCCCAAAACGAACAAACCCAAAGGTATCATGAAATCAAAAACCACATTTTATTGGCTCGATTCCAACCGAAATAGACTAGCAATTCGCCAAAAACGAACACACTAGAAGTTATCATGAAATTAAAAACCACTTTTAATCGGCTCGATTCCAATAGAATTAGTGTAGCCGTTCGCCAAAAACAAACAAACTCGAAGTTATCATGAAATCAAAAACCACATTTCATTGGCTCAATTCCGAACGAATTAGACCAGCAGTTCGCCAAAGACGAAAAAACCCAAAATTATCATGAAATCAAAAACCACATTTCATTGGCGCGATTCCAATCGAATTAGTCCACCTATTCGCCAAAAATGAACAAACCCGATTTTATCATGAAATCAAAAACCACATTTCATTGGCGCGATTCCAATCGAATTAGTCCACCTATTCGCCAAAAATGAACAAACCCGATTTTATCATGAAATCAAAAACCACATTTCATTGGCTCTATCCCAATCGAATTAGACTAGCAATACGCCAAAAAATGAACAAACCCGAAGTTATCATGAAATCAAAAACAACTTTTCATTGGCTCGATTCCAATCGATTTAGACTAGCAATTCGCTAATAAACGAAAAAACCCTAAATTATCAAGAAAAAAAAACCACTTTCCATTGGCTCGATTCCAATCGATTTAGTCTAGCTATTCGCCAAGAAACGAACAATCTCGAAGTTATCAAGAAACCAAAAACCACTTCCCACTGGCTCGATTCCACTCAAACTAGACTAGCAACTCTTCACGAAACGAAA
The DNA here is from genome assembly GCF_002742605.1 of Olea europaea var. sylvestris. Taxonomy (NCBI): domain Eukaryota; kingdom Viridiplantae; phylum Streptophyta; class Magnoliopsida; order Lamiales; family Oleaceae; genus Olea; species Olea europaea. The sequence continues at coordinate 74,280 of NW_019235616.1, forward strand.
AAATCCGAAGTTATCACGAACTCAAAACCCACCTTTCATTAGTTCGATTCCAACCAAATTAGACTAGCAATTTGCCAAAAATGAACAAACCGAAGTTATCAAGAAATCAAAAGCCACTTTTCATTGGCTCGATTCCAATCGAATTAGACTAGCAATTCGCAAAAAATGAAAAAAATCGAAAGTTGTCATGAAATCAAAAACCACTTTTCATCGGCTCGCTTCCGATCGAATTAGACTAGAAATTCGCCAAAAATAGACAAACTCGAAATTACCATGAAATCGAAGACCACTTTTCATTGGGTCGACTCCAATCGAATTAGACTAGAAATGAACTAAAAATGGACAAAGCCGAAATTGTTATGAAATCAAAAACCACTTTTCATTGGCTTGATTCCAATCGAGTTAGACTAGCAATTCGCCAGGAAACGAAAAAACCCGAAGTTATCATGAAATCTAAAACCACTTTTCATTTCCGAGATTCCAATCGAAATAGTCCGGCTATTCGCCAAAAACGAACAAACTCGATCTTATCATGAAATCAAAAATCACATTTCATTGGCCCGATTCCAGTCAAATTAGACTAGCAATTCGCCAAAGATGAACGAACCCGAAGTTATCATGAAATTAAAAACCACTTTTCATTGGCTCGATTCCAATCGACTTAGACTAGCAAATCGCTAATAAACGAAAAAACCCTAAATTATCAAGAAAAAAAACCACTTTCCATTGGCTCAATTCCAATCGATTTAGTCTAGCTATTCGCCAAGAAACGAACAATCTCGAAGTTATCCGGAAACCAAAAACCACTTCCCATTGGCTCGATTCCACTCGAACTAGACTAGCAATTCTCCACGAAACGAAAAAACCCGAAGTTATCATGAACTCAAAACCCACCTTTCATTAGTTCGATTCCAACCAAATTAGACTAGCAATTTGCCAAAAATGAACAAACCGAAGTTATCAAGAAATCAAAAGCCACTTTTCGTTAGCTCGATTCCAATCGAATTAGACTAGCAATTCGCCAAAAATGAAAAAAACCGGAAGTTGTCATGAAATCAAAAACCACTTTTCATCGGCTCGCTTCCAATCGAATTAGACTAGAAATTCACCAAAAATAGACAAACTCGAAATTACCATGAACTCGAAAACCACTTTTCATTGGTTCGATTCCAATCGAATTCGACTAATAATTCGCCCAAAACGAACAAACCCGAAGGTATCATGAAATCAAAAACCACATTTTATTGGCTCGATTCCAACCGAAATAGACTAGCAATTCGCCAAAAACGAACACACTAGAAGTTATCATGAAATTAAAAACCACTTTTAATCGGCTCGATTCCAATCGAATTAGTGTAGCCGTTCGCCAAAAACAAACAAACTCGAAGTTATCATGAAATCAAAAACCACATTTCATTGGCTCAATTCCGAACGAATTAGACCAGCAATTCGCCAAAGATGAAAAAACCCAAAATTATCAAGAAATCAAAAACCACATTTCATTGGCGCGATTCCAATCGAATTAGTCCACCTATTCGCCAAAAATGAACAAACCCGATTTTATCATGAAATCAAAAACCACATTTCATTGGCTCTATCCCAATCGAATTAGACTAGCAATACGCCAAAAAATGAACAAACCCGAAGTTATCATGAAATCAAAAACAACTTTTCATTGTCTCGATTCCAATCGATTTAGACTAGCAATTCGCTAAAAACGAAAAAAACCCGAAGTTATCATCAAATCAAAAACCACATTTCATCAGCTCGATTCCAATCGAATTACACTAGCAATTCGCCAAAGATGAAAGAGCCCGAAGTTATCATGAAATCAAAAGTCACTTTACATTGACTCGATTCCAATCGAATTAGACTAGCAACTCGCCAAAACAAACAAACCCAAAGTTGTCATGAAAAAAAAGCCACTTTTCAGTCGTTCGATTCCAATCGAATTAGACTTGCAATTTACCAAAAAGAACAAACCGAAGTTAACAAGAAATCAAAAGCCATTTTTCATTGGCTCGATTCCAATCGAATTAGACTACCAATTCGCCAAAAAAGAACAAATCCGAAGTTATCATGAAATCAAAAACCACATTTTATTGGCTCGATTCCAATCGAATTTTGCAATTCGCCAAAAACGAACAAACCCGAAGTTATCATGAAATCAAAAACCACTTTTTATTGGCTCGATTCGAATAGAATTAGACTAGCAATTCGCCAAAAACAAACAACCCCGAAGTTATCTTGAAATCAAAAATGTCTTTTCATTGGCTCGATTCCAATCGAATTACATTGGCAATTCATCAAAAACGAACAAACCCGAAGTTATTACGAAATCAAAAGCCACTTTTCATTGGCTCGATTCCAATCGAATTAGACTAGCAATTCGCCAAAATGACGAAACCCAAAGTTATCATCAAATCAAAACCCACTTTTCATTCGTTCGATTCCAACCAAATTAGTCTACCAATTTGCAAAAAATGAACAAACCCAAGTTATCAAGAAATTAAAAGCCATTTTTCATTGGCTCGATTCCAATCGAATTAGTCTAGCAATTTGCCAAAAATGAAAAAATCGGAAGTTGTCATCAAATCAAAAACAACTTTTCATCGGCTAGATTCCAATCAAATTAAACTACGAACTCGCCAAAAATGAACAAACTCGAAATTACCATGAAATCAAAGACCACTTTTCATTGGCTCGATTCCAATCGAATTAGACTAGCAATTCGCCAAAATGACCAAACCCGTAGTTATCATGAAATCAAAGCCCACTTCTCATTAGTTCGATTCCAACCAAATTAGACTAGCAATTTGCCAAAAATGAACAAACCGAAGTTATCAAGAAATCAAAAGCCACTTTTCATTGGCTCGATTCCAATCGAATTAGATTAGCAATTCGCCAAAATTGAAAAAGCCCAAAGTTGTCAAGAAATCAAAAACCACTTTTCATTGGCTCACTTCCATTAGAATTAGACCAGAAATTCGCCAAAAATAGACAAACTCGAAATTATCATGAAATCTAAAACGACTTTTCATTTTCGTGATTCCAATCGAATTAGTCCCGCTATTCGCCAAAAACGAATAAACCTGATCTTATCATGAAATCAAAAACCACATTTCATTGGCTCGATTCCAATCGAATTAGACTAGCAATTCGCCAAAGATGAACAAATCCGAAGTTATCATGAAATCAAAAACCACTTTTCATCGGCTCGATTCCAATCGAATTAGACTAGCAATTCGCTAATAAACGAAAAAACCCTAAATTATCAAGAAATAAAAAACCACTTTCCATTGGCTCGATTCCAATCGATTTAGTCTAGTTATTCGCCAAGAAATGAACAAACTCGAAGTTATCATGAAATCAAAAACCACATTTCATTGGCTCGATTCCAATCAAATTAGACTAGAAATTAGCCAAAAATGAATAAACCCGAAGTTATCATGAAATCAAAAGCCACTTTTCGTTGGCTCGATTCCAATCGAATTACACTAGCAATTCGCCAAAAATGAAAGAGCACGAAGTTATCATGAAATCAAAAGCCACTTTACATTGGTTCGATTCCATTTGAATTAGACTAGGAATTCACTAAAACGAACAAACCCGAAGTTCTGTTGAAATAAAAACCCACTTTTCAATCGTTCGATTCCAATTGAATTAAACTTGCAATTCGCCGAAAAGAACAAACCAAAGTTATCAAGAAATCAAAAGCCACTTTCCAGTGGCTCGATTCCAATCGAATTAGACTAGCAATTCGCTAAAGAAAAACAAACCCGAAGTTATCAAGAAATCAAAAACCACATTTCATTAGCTCGATTCCAATCGAATTAAACTTGCAATTCGCCAAAAATGAACAAACCTGAAGTTATCACGAAACCAAAAACCACTTTTCATTGGCTCGATTCGAATAGAATTAGACTAGCAATTCACCAAAGACAAACAACTCCGAAGTTACCTTGAAATTGAAAACCCCTTTTCATTGGCTCAATTCCAATCGAATTACATTGGTAATTCGTCAAAACCGAACAAACCCGAAGTTATCACGAAATCAAAAGCCACTTTTCAATGGCTCGATTCCAATCAAATTAGACTAGCAATTCGCCAAAACGACCAAACCCAAAGTTATCATGAAATCAAAACCCACTTTTCATTCATTCGATTCCGTCCAAATTAGACTAGTATTTTGCCAAAAACGAACAAACCGAAGTTATCAAGAAATCAAAAGCCACTTTTCATTGGCTCGATTCCAATCGTATTAGTCTAGCAATTTGCCAAAAATGAAAAAATCCAAAGTTCTCTTGAAATAAAAACCCACTTTTCAGTCGTTCGACTCCAATCGAATTAAACTTGCAATTCGCCAAAAAGAACAAACCGACATTATCAAGAAATCAAAAACCACTTTCCATAGGCTCGATTCCAATCGAATTAGACTAGCAATTCGCCAAAGAAGAACAAACCGAAGTTATCAAGAAATCAAAAACCACATTTCATTAGCTTGATTCCAATTGAATAAGACTTGCAATTTGCCAAAAATGAACAAACCTGAAGTTATCACGAAATCAAAAATCACTTTTCATTGGCTCGATTTGAATAGAATTAGACTAGCAATTCACAAAAGACGAACAACCCCGAAGTTACCTTGAAATCGAAAACCCCTTTTCATAGGCTCGATTCCAATCGAATTACATTGGTAATTCGTCAAAAATGAACAAACCCGAAGTTATCACGAAATCAAAAGCCACTATTCAATGGCTCGATTCCAATCAAATTAGACTAGCAATTCGCCAAAACAACCAAACCCGAAGTTATCATGAAATCAAAACCCACTTTTCGTTCATTCGATTCCATCCAAATTAGACTAGTATTTGCTAAAAATGAACAAACCGAAGTTATCAAGAAATCAAAAGCCACTTTTCATTGGCTCAATTCCAATCGTATTAGTCTACCAATTCGCCAAAAATGAAAAAACACGAAGTTGTCATGAAATCAAAAACAACTTTTCATCGGCTCGATTCCAATTGAATTAGACTAGCAATTCACCAAAAATGAACAAACTCGAAATTACCATGAAATCAAAAACCACTTTTCATTTGCTCAATTCCAATCGAATTAGACTAGCAATTCACCAAAACGACCAAACCCGAAGTTATCATGAAATCAAAACCCACCGTTCATTAGTTCGATTCCAACCAAATTGGCCTAGCAATTTGCCAAAAATGAACAAACCGAAGTTATTAAGAAATCAAAAGCCACTTTTCATTGGCTCGATTCCAATAGAATTAGACTAGCAATTCGCCAAAAATGAAAAAACCCGAAGTTGTCATGAAATCAAAAACCACTTTTCATTGGCTCGCTTCCAATCGAATTAGACTAGAAATTCGCCAAAAATAGACAAACTCGAAATTACCATGAACTCGAAAACCACTTTTCATTGGCTCGACTCCAATCGAATTAGACTAGCAATTCGCCAAAAACGAACAAACCTGAAATTGTCATGAAATCAAAAACCACTTTTCATTGGCTCAATTCCAATCGAATTAGACTAGCAATTTACCAAGAAACAAAAAAACCCGAAGTTATCATGAAATCTAAAACCACTTTTCATTGCCACGATTCCAATTGAATTAGTCCAGCTATTCGTCAAAAACGAATTAACCCGATGTTATCATGAAATCAAAAACCACATTTCATTGGCTCGATTCCAATCGAATTGGACTAGTAATTCGCCAAAAATGAACAAACCCGAAGTCATCATGAAATCAAAAAACTACTTTTCATTGGCTGGATTCCAATCTAATTAGACTAGCAAATTGCCAAAAACGAACAAGCCCAAAGTTATCGTAAAATCAAAAGACGAACAAACCCAAAGTTATCAGAAAATCAAAAGCCGATTTTCATTGGTTCCATTCCAATCGAATTGGACTAGCAAATCGCCAAAACGATCAAACCACTTTTCATTGGCTCGATTCTAATCGAATTAGACTTGCAATTCGCCAATAAACGAAAAAACCCTAAATTATCATGAAATAAAAAACTACTTTCCACTGGCTCGATTCCAATCGATTTAGTCTAGCTATTCGCCAAGAAACAAACAAACTCGAAGTTATCATGAAATCAAAAACCACTTCCCATTGGCTCGATTCCAATCGAACCAAACTAGCAATTCTCCAAGAAACGAAAAAACCCTAAGTTATCATCAAATCAAAAACCACATTTCGTTGGCTCAATTCCAATCAAATTAGACTAGCAATTAGCCAAAAACGAACAAACCCGAAGTTATCATGAAATCAAAAACCACTTTTCGTTGGCTCGATTCCAATCGAATTACACTAGCAATTTGCCAAAAATGAAAGAGCCCGAAGTTATCATGAAATCAAAAGCCACTTTACATTGACTCGATTCCAATCGAATTAGACTAGTAATTCGCCAAAACGAACAAACCCAAAGTTGTCTTGAAATATAAACCCACTTTTCAGTCGTCCAATTCTAATCGAATTAGACTTGCAATTTGCCAAAAAGAACAAATCGAAGTTATCAAGAAATCAAAAGCCACTTTTCATTAGCTCGATTCCAATCGAATTAGACTAGTAATTCGCCAGAAATGAACAGACCCGAAGTTATCATGAAATCAAGAACCAAATTTCATTGGCTCGATTCCAATCAAATTAGACTTACGATTCACCAAAAATGAAAAACCCGAAGTTATCATGAAATCAAAAACCACTTTTCATTGGCTCGATTCCAATAGAATTAGACTAGCAATTCGCCAAAAACGAACAACCTTAAAGTTACCTTGACATCGAAAACCCCTTTTCATTGGCCCGATTCAAATCGAATTACAATGGCAATTCGTCAAAAACGAACAAACCCGAAGTTATCACGAAATCAAAATCCACTTTTCATTTGCTTGATTCCAATCGAAGTAGACTAGCAATTCGCCAAAACGACCAAACCCGAAGTTATCATGAAATCAAAACCCACTTTTCATTCGTTCGATTCTAACCAAATTAGACTAGCAATTTGCCAAAAATGAACAAACCGAAGTTATCAAGAAATCAAAAGCCACTTTTTATTGGCTCGATTCCAGTCGAATTAGACTAGCAATTCACCAAAAATGAAAAAACCCGAAGTTGTCATAAAATCAAAAACCACTTTTCATCGGCTCGCTTCCAATCAAATTAGACTAGCAATTCGCCAAAAACGAACAAACCCGAAATTATCATGAAATCAAAAACCACTTTTCACTGGCTCGATTTCAATCGAATTTGACTAGCCATTTGCCAAGAAACAAAAAAACCCGAAGTTATCATGAAATCTAAAACCACATTTCGTTGGCGCGACTCCAGTCAAATTAGCCCAGCTATGTGCCAAAAATGAACAAACCCGATGTTATCCTGAAATCTAAAACCACATTTCATTGGCGGGATTCCCATTGAATTAGTCCAGCAATTCGGCAAAAACGAACAAACCCGAAGTTATCATGAAATCAAAAAACCACTTTTCATTGGCTCGATTCCAATCGAATTATAGTACCAATTCGCTAAAAACGAACAACCACGATGTTATCTTGAAATCAAAAACCACTTTTCATTGGCTCGATTCCAATCAAATTGCACTAGCAAATTGCCAAAAACGAACAAACCCGAAGTTATCATGAAATCAAAAGCCACTTTTCATTGGCTCGATTCCAATTGAATTAGAGTAGCAAATCGTCAAAATGATCAAACCCGAACTTATCATGAAATCGAAAACCACATTTCATTGGCTCGATTCCAACCGAACTAGACTAGTAACTCGCCAAAAATGAACACACCCGTAGTTATCATGAAATCAAAAGCCACTTTTCATCGGCTCGATTCCAGTCAAATTAGACTAGCAATTCGCAAAGAAATGAAAAAACACGAAGTTATCATGAAATCAAAAACCACTTTTCATCAGCTCGATTCCAATCGAATTTGTCTAGCTATTTGTAAAAAATGAATAAACCCGAAGTTATCATGAAATCAAAAACCACATTTCATTGGCTAGATTCCAAACGAATTAGACTAGCAATTCGCCAAAAATAAACAAACCCGAAGTTATCATGAAATCGAAAACCACTTTTCATCGGCTCGATTCCAATCTAATTAAACTAGCAATTCGCCAAGAAACGAACAACCCCGAAGTTATCTTGAAATCAAAAACCACTTTTCATTGGCTCAATTCCAATTGAATTACACTAGTAATTTGCCAAAAATGAACAAACTCGAAGTTATCATGAAATCAAAAGCCACTTTTCATTGACTCGATTCCAACCGAGCTAGAATGGCAAATCGCCAAAACGATCAAACCCAAAGTTATCATGAAATCATAAATCACATTTTATTGGCTCGATTCCAACCGAATTAGACTAACAATTCGCCAAAAGTGAACAAACCCGAAGTTATCATGAAATCAAATCCACTCTTCATTGGCTCGATTCCAATTGAACTTGACTTGAAATTCGCTAAAAATGAACAACCCCGAAGTTATCTGAAATCGAAAACCACTTTTCATTGGCTTGATTCCAATCGAATTACACCAGTAATTCGCCAAAAATGAACAAGTCCGAAGTAATCATGAAATCAAAATCCAATTTACATTGCTCGATTCCAATCGAATTAGACTAGCAGTTCGCCAAACGAACAAACCCAAAGTTATCTTGAAATCAAAAACCACATTTCATTTGCTCAATTCCAAACGAATTAGACTAGCAATTTGCCAAAAACAAACAAACCTGAAGTTATCATGAAGTCAAAACCCACTTTTCATCAACTCGATTCGAATTGAATTAGACAAGCAATTCGACAAGAAGCGAAAAAACCCGAAATTATCATGAAATAAGAAACCACTTTCAATTGGCTCGATTCCATTCGATTTAGTCTAGCTATTCACCAAGAAACGAACAAACCCGAAGTTATCATGAAATCAAAAACCAATTTCCGTTGGCTCGATTCGAATCGAATTAGTCTAGCAATTCGCCAAAAATGAAAGAGCCCGAAGTTATCATGAAATCAAAAACCACATTTCATTGGCTCGATTCCAATCGAATTAGACTAGCAATTCGCCAAAAATAAAAGAGCCCGAAGTTATCATGAAATCAAAAGCTATTTTACATTGGCTCGATTCCAATCAAATTAGATTAGCAATTCGCCAAAACGAACAAACCCAAAGTTATCTTGAAATAAAAACCCACTTTTCATTCGTTCGATTCCAATCGAATTAGACATGCAATTTGCCAAAAACGAACAAACCGAAGTTACCAAGAATCAAAAGCCAATTTTCATTGGCTCGATTCCAATCGAATTAGACTAGCAATTCGCAAAAATCGAACAAACCCGAAGTCATCATGAAATCAAAAACCAAATTTCATTGGCTCGATTCCAATTGAATTAGACTTGCAATTTGCCAAAAACCGATGTTATCATGAAATCAAAAACCACTTTTCATTGGCTTGATTCCAATGGAATTAGACTAGCAATTCGCCAAAAAATGAACAACCCCGAAGTTACCTTGAAATTGAAAACCCCTTTTCATTGGCTCGATTTCAATCGAATTACATTGGCAATTCGTCAAAAACGAACAAATCCGAAGTTATCATGAAATCAAAAGTCAATTTTCATTGGCTCGATTACAATCGAATTAGACTAGCAATTCGTCAAAAATGGACAAACCCAAAGTTATCATGAAAGCAAAAATCACTTTTCATTGGCTCGATTCCAATCTAATTAGTCTAGCTATTCCCCTAAAACGAATAAACCCGAAGTTATCATGAAGTCAAAAACCACTTTACATTGGCTCGATTCCAATCGAATTAAACTAGCAATTCACAAAGAAACGAAAAAACGTATAGTTATCATGAAATCAAAAACCACTTTTCATTGGCTCGATTCCAATCGAATCAGTCTAGCTATTCGCCAAAAACGAACAAACCCGAAGTTATCATGAAATCAAAGACCACAGTTCATTGGCTAGATTCCAAACGAATTAAGCAATTCACCAAAAAAGAACAAACCTGAAGTTATCATGAAATCAAAAATCACTTTTCATTGGCTCTATTCCAATCGAATTAGACTAGCAATTCGCAACGAAACGAAAAAACCCGAAATTTTCATGAAATCAAAAACCACTTTCCATTGGCTCGATTCCAATAGATTTAGTCTATTTATTCGCCAAGAAACAAACAAACCCGAAGTTATCATGAAATCAAAAACCACTTTCTATTGGCTCGATTCCAATCGAATTAGACTAGCAATTCGCCAAGAAACGAAAAAACCTGAAGTTATCAAGAAATCAAAAACAACATTTCATTGCCTCGATTCAAAACGAATTAGACTAGCAATTCATCAAAAATGAACAGACCCGAAGTTATCATGAAATCAAAAACCACTCTTCATCGGCTCGATTCCAATCGAATTAGAGTAGAAATTTGCAAAAAAATGAACAACCCCGAAGTTATCTTGAAATCAAAAACCACTTTTCATTGGCTCGAATCCAATCGAATTGTACTAGCAATTTGATAAAAATTAACAAACCTGAAGTGATCATGAAATCAAAAGCCACTTTTCATTGGCTCAATTCTTATCAAATTAGACTAGCAACTCACCAAAACGAACAAACCTAGAAGTTATCATAAACTCAAAAACAACATTTTATTGGCTCGAACAAACACGAAGTTATCATGAAATAAAAACCACTCTTCATTGGCTCGATTCCAATCGAATTAGACTAGCAATTCGCTAAAAACAACAACCCCGAAGTTATCTTGAAATCGAAAACCACTTTTCGTTGGCTCGATTCCAATAGAATTAGACTAGCAATTCGCCAAAAATGAACAACCCCGAAGTTACCTTGAAATTGAAAACCCCTTTTCATTGGCTCGATTTCATTCGAATTACATTGGCAATTCGCCAAAACGACCAAACCCAAAGTTATCATGAAATCAAAACCCACTTTTCATTCATTCGATTCCAACCAAATTAGACTAGCAATTTGCCAAAAATGAACAAACCTGAAGTTATCATGAAATCAAAAACCACTTTTCATTGGCTCAATTCCAATCGAATTAGACTAATAATTCGCCAAAAGCGAACATGCCCGAAGTTATCTTCTAATCAAAAACCACTTTTCATTGGCTCGATTCCAATCGAATTCACTAGCAATTTCCCAGAAACGAACAAACCCAAAGTTATCATGAAATCAAAATCCGCTTTTCATTGGCTCGATTCCAATCGAAGTAGACTAGCTATTCACCAAAAATGAACAAACCTGAAGTCATCATGAATTCAAAAACCACTCTTCGTTGGCTCAATTCCAATCTAATTAGACTAGCAATTCGCTAAAAATGAACAACCCAGAAGTTATCTTTAAATTGATAACCACTTTTCATTGGCTCCATTTCAATCGAATTACACCAGTAATTCGCCAAAAATGAACAAACCCGAAGTTATCTTGAAATCAAAAGCCACTTTACATTGGATCGATTCCAATCGAATTATTCACGCAATTCACCAAAACAAACAAACCCAAAGTTATCTTGAAATCATAACCCACTTTTCATTTGTTCGAATCCAATCGAATTAGACTTCCAGTTTGCCAAAAACGAACAAATCGAAGTTATCAAGATATCAAAAGCCACCTTTCAATGGCTCGATTCCAATCGAATTAGACTAGCAATTCGCCAAAAATGAACAAACCCGAAGTTATCATGAAATCAAAAATCACTTTTCATGGGCTTGATTCCAATGTAATTAGTCTAGCTATTCACCAAAAAAGAACAAACCCGAAGTTATCATGAAATCAAAAACCACTTTTCATTGGATTGAGTCCAATCGAATAAGATTAGCAATTCACAAAGAAATGAAAAAACTCGAAGTAATCATGAATTCAAAAACTATTTTGCATTGGCTCGAATCCAATTGAATTAGTCTAGATATTCGCCAAAAATGAACAAACCAGAAGTTATCATGAAATTAAAAACCACTTTTCATTGGCTCAATTCCAATCGAATTAGACTACCAATTCGCCAAGAAACGAAAAAACCCGAAATTGTCATGAAATCAATAACCACTTTCCATTGGCTCGATTCCAATCGATTTAGTCTAGCTATTCGCCGAGAAACGAACAAACCCAAAGTTATCAAGAAACCAAAAATCACTTTTCATTGGCTCGATTCCAATCGAATTAGACTAGCAATTCACAAAGAAACAAAAAATCCGAAGTTATCATGAAATCAAAAACTACTTTTCATTGGCTCGATTCCAATCGAATTAGACTACCAATTCACAATGAAACGAAAAAACCTGAAGATATCATGAAATCAAAAATCACTTTTCATGGGCACGATTCCAATCTAATTTGTCTAGCTATTCGCCAAAAACGAACAAACCCGAAGTTATCATGAAATCAAAAATCACTTTTCATGGGCACGATTCCAATCTAATTTGTCTAGCTATTCGCCAAAAACGAACAAACCCGAAGTTATCATGACAACAAAAACCACTTTTCATTGGCTAGATTCCAACGGAATTAGACTAGCAATTCGCAAAAAAATGAACAAACCCGAAGTTATCATGAAATCAAAACCCACTTTTCAATGGCTTGATTCCAATCGAATTAGACTAGCAATTCGCCAAGAAACAGAGAAGCCTGAAATTGTCAAGAAATCAAAAACCACATTGCGTTGGCTCGATTCCAACCTACTTAGTCTAGTTATTCGCCAAGAAACGAACAAACCCGAAGTAATCATGAAACAAAAAATCACTTCGAATTAGACTAGCAATTCACAAAGAAACAAAAAAACCTGAAGTTATCATGAAATCATAAACCACTTTTCATTGGCTCGATTCCGATCAAATTAGTCTAGCTATTCGCCAAAAACGAACAAACTCGAAGTTATCATGAATCAAAAACCACATTTTATTGGCTCGATTCCAAACGAATTAGACAAGCAATTCGCCAAAATTGAACAAACCCAAAGTTATCATGAAATCGAAAACAAATTTTCATCGGCTCGATTCCAATCCATTTAAACTAGCAATTCGCCAAGAAACGAAAAAAGCTAAAATTGTCATAAAATGAAAAACCACTTTCCATTGGCTCGATTCCAATCGATTTAGTCTAGCCAATCGCCAAGAAACGACCAGACCCGAAGTTATCATGAGACCAAAAACCACTTTCATTGGCTCGATTCCAATCGAATTAGACAAGCAATTCACAAAGAAACAAAAAAACCCGAAGTTATCATGAAATCAAAAACTACTTTTCATTGGCTTGATTCCAATCAAATTAGTCAAGCTATTCGCCAAAAACAAACAGACCCGAAGTTATTATGAAATCAAAAACCACTTTTCATTGGCTTGATTCCAATCGAATTAGACTAGCAATTCACAATTAAACGAAAAAACCTGTAGTTATCATGAAATCAAAAGCCACCTTTCATTGGCTTGATTCCAATCGAATTAGACTAGCAATTCGCCAAAATGAACAAACCCGAAGTTATCATGAACTCAAAAACAACATTTTATTGCCTCTAGTCCAATCTAATTAAACTAGTAATTTGCTAAAAATGAACAAACCCGAAGTTATCATGAAATAAAAATCACGCTTCATTGGCTCGATTCCAATAGAATTAGACTTGCAATTCGTTAAAAAATAACAACCCCGAAATTATCTTAAAATCGAAAACCACTTTTCATTGGCTCGATTCCAATCGAATTTCACCCGCAATTCGTCAAAAACGAACAAACTTGAAGTTATCATTAAATCAAAACCACTTTTCATTGGCTCGATTCCAATAGGATTAGTCTAGCTATTCGCCAAAAGCAAACAAACCCGAAGTTATCATGAAATCAAAAACCACATTTCATTGGCTCGATTCCAAACGAATTCGACGAGCAATTCGCCAAAAATCAACAAACTCGAAGTTATGATCAAATCAAAACCACTTTTCATTGGCTCAATTCCAATAGGATTAGTCTTGCTATTCGCCCAAAGCGAACAAACCCGAAGTTATCATGAAATCAAAAACCACATTTCATTGGCTCGATTCCAAACGAATTAGACGAGCAATTCGCCAAAAATGAATAAACTCGAAGTTATCATGAAATCAAAAACCACTTTTCATTGCCTCGATTCCAATCGAATTAGACTAGCAATTCGCCAAGAAATGAAAAAACCCGAAATTGTCATGAAATCAAAAACCACTTTCCATTTGCTCGATTCTAATCTTTTTAGTCAAGCTGTTCGCCAAGAAACGAACAAACCCGAAGTTATAATGAAACAAAAAACCACTTTCAATGGCTCGATTCCAATCGAATTAGACAAGCAATTCATAAAGAAACAAAAAAACCCGAAGTTATCATGAAATCAAAAACCACTTCTCATTGGCTCAATTCCAATCGAATTAGTCTAGCTATTCGCCAAAAACGAACAAACCCGAAGTTATCATGAAATCAAAAACCATATTTCATTGGCTCGATTCCAAACGAATTAAACTAGCAATTCGCCAAAAATGAACAAACCCGAAGTTATCATGAAATCAAAAACCAATTTTCATCGGCTCGATTCCAATGGAATTAGACTAGCAATTCGCCAAGAAACGAAAAAAAGACGAAATTGTCATGAAATGAAAAACCACTTTCCATTGGCTTGATTCCAATCGATTTAGTCGAGCTAATCGCCAAGAAATGACCAGACCCGAAGTTATCATGAAACCAAAAACCACTTTCATTGGCTCGATTCCAATCAAATTGGACTAGCAATTCACAAAGAAACAAAAAAATCCGAAGTTATCATGTAATCAAAAACTACTTTTCATTGGTTTGATTTCAATCGAATTAGTCTAGCTATTCGCCAAAAACGAACAAACCTGAAGTTATCATGAAATCAAAAACCACTTTTCATTGGCTTGATTCCAATCGAATTAGACTAGCAATTCACAAAAAAACAAAAAAACCGAAGTTATCATGAAATCAAAAGCCACCTTTCATTGGCTCGATTCTAATCGAATTAGACTAGCAAATCGCCAAAACAAACAAACTCGAAGTTATCATGAACTCAAAAACAACATTTTATTGGCTCTAGTCCAACCGAATTAGACTAGTAACTTGCTAAAAATGAACAAACCCGAAGTTATCATGAAATAAAAACCACTCTTCATTGGCTCGATTCCAATAGAATTACACTTGCAATTCGCTAAAAAATAACAACCCCGAAGTTATCTTGAAATCAAAAACCAGTTTTCATTAGCTCGATTCCAATCGAATTACACCAGCAATTCGCCAAAAACGAACAAACCCGAAGTTATCATTAAATCAAAACCACTTTTCATTTGCTCGATTCCAATAGGATTAGGGCTATTCGTCAAAAACGAACAAACCCGAGGTTATCATGAAATCAAAAACCACATTTCATTGGATCGATTCCAAACGAATTAGACGAGCAATTCGCCAAAAATGAACAAACCCGAAGTTATCACGAAATCAAAAACAACTTTTCATCGGCTCGATTCCAATCGAATTAGACTAGCAATTCGCTAAGAAATGAAAAAACACAAAATTGTCATGAAATCAAAAACCACTTTCCACTGGCTTGATTCCAATCGATTTAGTCTAGCTAATCGCCAAGAAACGACCAGACCCAAAGTTATCATGAAACCAAACACCACTTTCATTGGCTCGATTCCAATCGAATTAGACTAGCAATTCACAAAGAAATAAAAAAACCTGAAGTTATCGGGTAATCAAAAACTACTTTTCATTGGCTTGATTCCAATCGAATTAGTCTAGCTATTCGCCAAAAACAAACAAACCCGAAGTTATCATGAAATCAAAAACCACATTTCATTGGCTCGATTCCAAACGAATTAGACTAGCAATTCGCCAAAAATGAACAAACCCGAAGTTATCATGAAATCAAAAACCAATTTTCATCGGCTCGATTCCAATCGAATTAGACTAGCAATTCGCCAATAAACGAAAAAAGCCGAAATTGTCATGAAATGAAAAATCACTTTCCATTGGCTCGATTCCAATCGATTTAGTCTAGCTAATGGCCAAGAAACGACCAGACCCGAAGTTATCATGAAACCAAAAACCACTTTCATTGGCTCGATTCCAATCGATTTAGACTAGCAATTCACAAAGAAAAAAACCCGAATTTATCATATAATCAAAAACTACTTTTCATTGGCTTGATTCCAATCGAATTAGTTTAGCTATTCGCCAAAAACGAACAAACCCAAAGTTATCATGAAATCAAAAACCACATTTCGTTGGCTCGATTCCAAACGAATTAGACTAGCAATTCGCCGAAAATGAACAAACCCGAAGTTATCGTGAAATCAAAAACCCATTTTCATCAGCTCGATTCCAATCGAATTAGACTAGCAATTCGCCAAGAAACGAAAAAAGCCAAAATTGTCATGAAATGAAAAACCACTTTCCATTGGCTCGATTCCAATCGATTTACTCTAGCTAATCTCCAAGAAACGACCAGACCCGAAGTTATCATGAAACCAAAAACCACTTTCATTGGCTCGATTCCAATCGATTTAGACTAGCAATTCACAAAGAAACAAAAAAACCCGAAGTTATCATGTAATCAAAAACTACTTTTCATTGGCTTGATTCCAATCGAATTAGTCTAGCTACTCGACAAAAATGAACAAACCCGAAGTTATCATGAAATCAAAAACCACATTTCATTGGCTCGATTCCAAACGAATTAGACTAGCAATTCGCCAAAAATGAAAAAATCCGAAGTTATCATGAAATCAAAAACCACTTTTCATCGGCTCAATTCCAATCGAATTAGACTAGCAATTCGCCAAGAAATGAAAAAACCCAAAATTGTCATGAAATTAAATACCACTTTCCATTGGCTCGATTCCAATTTATTTAATCTAGCTATTCACCAAGAAACGAACAAGCCCGACATTATCATGAAACCAAAAACCATTTTCATTGGCTCCATTCCAATCGAATTAGACTAGCGATTTACAAAAAAACCTGGAGTTATCTTGAAGTCAAAATCTACTTTTCATTGGCTCAATTCCAATCGAATTAGTCTAGATATTCGTCAAAAACGAACAAACCCGAAGTTATCATGAAATCAAAAACCACTTTTCACTGGTTCGATTCCAATTGAATTAGACTAGCAATTCACAAAGAAATGAAAAAACTTAAGTTATCATGAAATTGAAAGCCACTTTTCACTGGCTCGATTCCAATCGAATTAGACTAGCAATTTGCCAAAACGAACAAACCCGAAGTTATCATGAACTCAAAAACAACATTTTATTGGCTCGAGTCCAACTAAATTAGACTAGTAATTTGCCAAAAATGAACAAACTCGAAGTTATCATGAAATAAAAACCACTCTTCATTGGCTCGATTCCAATCGAATTACACCAGCAATTCGTAAAAAATGAACAAACCCGAAGTCATCATTAAATCAAAAACACTTTTCATTGGCTCAATTCCAACAGAATTAGACTAGCAATTCGCCAAAAACGAACAACCTGAAGTTACCTTCAAATCGAAAACCCCTTTTCATTGGCTCGATTTCAATCGAATTACATAGGCAATTTGTCAAAAATGAAGAAACCCGAAGTCACCATGGAATCAAAAGCCACTTTTCATTGGCTTGATTCCAATCGAATTAGAATAGCAATTCGCCAAAACGACCAAACCCGAAGTTATCATGAAATAAAAAGCCACTTTTCGTTGGCTCGATTCCAATTGAATTAGACTAGCAATTCGCCAAAAATTAAAAAACTCGAAATTACCATGAAATCAAAAACCACTTTTTATTTTCTCGATTCCAATCGAATTAGACTAACGATTCACAAAGAAACAAAAAAGCCGGAGTTATCTTGAAATCAAAATCTACTTTTCATTGGCTCAATTCCAATCGAATTAGTCTAGCTATTCGCCAAAAACGAACAAACCCGAAGTTATCATGAAATCAAAAACCACTTTTTATTGGCTCAATTCCAATCGAATTAGACTAGCAATTCACAAAGAAATGAAAAAACCTGAAGTTATCATGAAATCAAAAGCCACTTTTCATTAGCTCGATTCCAATCGAATCAGACTAGCCATTCGCCAAAATGAACAAACCCGAAGTTATCATGAACTCAAAAACAACATTTTATTGGCTCGAGTCCTATCAAATTAGACTAGTAATTTTCCAAAAATGAACAAACTCGAAGTTATCATGAAATAAAAACCACTCTTCATTGGCTCGATTCCAATCGAATTAGACTTGCAATTCGCTAAAAATTAACAACCCCGAAGTTATCTTGAAATCGAAAATCACTTTTCATTGGCTCGATACCAATCGAATCAGACTAGCCATTCGCCAAAACGAACAAACCCGAAGTTATCATTAACTCAAAAACAACACTTTATTGGCTCGAGTCCAATCGAATTAGACTAGTAATTTGCCAAAAATGAACAAACTCGAAGTTATCACGAAATAAAAACCACTCTTCATTGGCTCGATTCCAATCGAATTAGACTTGCAATTCGCTAGAAAATAACAACCCCGAAGTTATCTTGAAATCGAAAACCACTTTTCATTGACTCGATTCCAATCGAATTACACCAGCAATTCGCCAAAAATGAACAAACCCAAAGTCATCATTAAATCAAAAACACTTTTCATTGGCTCAATTCCAATAGAATTAGACTAGCAATTCGGCAAAAATGAACAAACCCGAAGTTGTCATCAAATCAAAAACCACTTTTCACTGGCTCAATTTCATTCGAATTAGACTTGCAATTCGTAAAAAATGAACAACCTAGAAGTTATCTTGAAATCAAAAACCAAATTTCATTGGCTCGATTCCAATCGAATTACACTAGAAATTTGCCAGAAACAAACAAACCCGAGGTTATCATGAAATCAAAATCCACTTTTCATTGTCTCGATTCCAATCGAATTAGACTAGCAATTAGCCAAAATAAACAAACCTGAAGTTATCATGAGCTCAAAAACAACATTTTATTGGCTCGATTCCAACCAAATTAGACTAGCAATTCGCCAAAGATGAACAAACTCGAAATTATCATGAAATCAAAAACCACTCTTCATTGGCTCGATTCCAAACGAATTAGACTAGCAATTCGCTGAAAACGAACAGCCCCGAAGTTATCTTGAAATCGAAAACCACTTTTCATTAGCTCAATTCCAATCGAATTACACCAGCAATTCGTCAAAAATGAAGAAACCTGAAGTTATCATGAAATCAAAAGCCACTTTACATTGGATCGATTCCAATCGAATTAGTCAAGCAATTCACTGAAACAAACAAATCCAAAGTTGTCTTCAAATCAAAACCCACTTTTCATTTGTTCAATCCCAACCGAATTAGACTTGCAATTTTCTAAAAACGAACAAATCGAAGTTATCAAGAAATCAAAATCCACTTTTCAATGGCTCGATTCCAATCAAATTAGACAAGCTATTTGCCAAAAATGAACAAACTCGAAGTTATCATGAAATCAAAAACCACTTTTCATTGGCTCGATTCCAATCTAATTAGTCTAGCCATTCGCCAAAAATGAACAATCCTGAAGTTATCATGAAATCAAAAACCACTTTTCATTGGCTCGATTCCAATCGAATTAGTCTAGCTATTCACCAAAAACGAACAAACCCGAAGTTATCATGAAATCAAAAATGACATTTCATTGGCTCGATTCCAAACGAATTAAACTAGCAATTCACCAAAAACGAACAAACCCAAAATTATCATGAAATCAAAAACCACTTTTCATTGGCTCGATTCCAATCGAATTAGACTAGCAATTCGCCAAGAAATGAAAAAACCGAAGTTATCATGAAATCAAAAACAACTTTTCATTGGCTCGATTCCAGTTGAATTAGACAAACAATTCGAAAAAAATTAACGAACCCAAAGTTATCATGAATTCAAAATCCACTTTTCACTGGCTCAATTCTAATCGAATTTGACTAGCAATTTGCCAAAAATGAACAACCCAAAAGTTAACTTGAAATCAAAAACCACTTTTAATTGGCTCGATTCCAATCGAGTTACACTGGCAATTTGCCAGAAACGAGCAAACCCGAGGTTATCATGAAATCAAAATCCACTTTTCATTGGCTCGATTCCAATTGAATTAGGCAAAACAAACAAACCCGAAGTTATCATGAACTCAAAAATAACATTTTATTAGCTCGAGTCCAACCGAATTAGACTAGTAATTCACGAAAAATGAACAAACCTGACGTTATCATGAAATAGAAACAACTCTTCATTGGCTCGATTCCAATCGAATTCGACTTGCAATTCGCCAAAAACAAACAACCCTGAAGTTATCTTGAAATCAAAAACAACTCTTCATTGGCTCGATTCCAATCAAATTACACCAGCAATTCGCTAAAAACGAACAAACCCAAAGTCATCATAAAATCAAAAACCACTTTTCAATGGCTCGATTCCAATAGAATTAGACTAGCAATTCGCCAAAAATGAACAACCCCTAAGTTGCCTAGAAATCGAAAACCCCTTTTCATTAGCTCGATTTCAATCGAATTACATTGGCAATTCGTCAAAAACGAAGAAACCTGAAGTTATCATGAAATCAAAAGCCACTTTTCATTGGCTCGATTCCAATCAAATTAGACTAGCAATTCGCCAAAACGACCAAACCCGAAGTTATCATGAAATCAAAAGCGACTTTTTATTTCTTCGATTCCAACAGAATTAGACTAGCAATTTGCCAAAAACGAACAAATCGAAGTCATCAAGAAATCAAAAGACACTTTTCGTTGGCTCGATTCCAATCAAATTAGACTAGCTATTTGCCAAAAATGAACATACTCGAAGTTATCATGAAATCAAAAACCACTTTTCATTGGCTCGATTCCAATCTAATTAGTCAAGCTATTCGCCAAAAATGAACAAAATCTAAAGTTATCATGAAATCAAAAACCACTTTTCATTGGCTCGATTCCAATCGAATTAGACTAGCAATTCACAAAGAAACAAAAAGACCCGAAGTTATCATGAAATCAAAAACCACTTTTCATTGGCTCGATTCCAATCAAATTAGTCTAGCTATTCGCCAAAAACGAACAAACAAGAAGTTATCAAGAAATCAAAAACCAAATTTAATTGGCTCGATTCCAAACGAATTAGACAAGCAATTTGCCAAAATGAACAAACCCGAAGTTATCATGAAATCAAAAACCACTTTTCATCAGCTCGATTCCAATCGAATTAGACTAGCAATTAGCCAAGAAACGAAAAAACCCGAAATTAACGTGAAATCAAGAACCACTTTCCATTGGCTCTATTCAAATCAATTTAGTCTAGCCATTCGCCAAGAAACGAACAAACTCGAAGTTATCAAAAAATCAAAAACCACTTTCCATTGGCTCTATTCCCATCGAATTAGACTAGCAATTCACAAAGAAACAAAAAAAACCAGAAGTTTTCATAAATCTAAGACCACTTTTTATTGGCTCGATTCCAATCGAATTAGTCTAGCTAGTCGCCAAAAAGGAACACACTCGAAGTTATCATGAAATCAAAAACCACTTTTCATTGGCTCGATTCCAATCGAATTAGAGTAGCAATTAAAAAAAAGTGAAAAACCCAGAGGTTATCATGAAATCAAAAACCACTTTTCATTGGCTCAATTCCAATCGAATTAGTCTAGCTATTCGCCAAAAACGAACAAACCCGAAGTTAACATGAAATCAAAAACCACACTTCATTGGCTCGATTCCAAACGAATAAGACTAGCAATTCGCCAAAAAAGAACTAACCAGAAGTTATCATGAAATCAAAAACCACTTTTCACCCGCTCGATTCCAATCGAATTAGACTAGCAATTCGCCAAGAAACGAAAAAACTTGAAATTGTCATGAAATCAAAAACCACTTTCCATTGGCTCGATTCCAATCGATTTAGTCTAGCTATTCGTCGAGAAATGAACAAACCCGAAGTTATCATGAAATCAAAAACCACTTTCCATTGGCTCGATTCCAATCGATTTAGTCTAGCTATTCGTCGAGAAATGAACAAACCCGAAGTTATCATGAAATCAAAAACCACTTTCCATTGGCTCGATTCCAATCGAATTGGACTAGCAATTCGCCAAGAAACGAAAAAACCCCAAGTTATCATGAAATCAAATACCACATTTCAATGGCTTGATTCCAAACGAATTAGACTAGCAATTCGTCAAAAATGAACGAACCCGAAGTTATAATGAAATCAAAAACCACTCTTCATCGGCTCGATTCCAATCGAATTAGACTAGCAATTTGCCAAAAATGAACAACCCCAAAGTTATCTTCAAATCAAAACCCACCCATTGGCTCGATTCCAAACGAATTATACCAGCAATTTGCCAAAAACGAACAAACCCGAAGTTATCATGAAATCAAAGGCCACTTTTCATTTGCTCGATTCCAATTGAATTAGACAAGTAATTCGTCGAAATGAACAAACCCGAAGTTATCATGAACTCAAAAACAACATTTTCATTGGCTCGATTCAAATCGAATTATCCCAGCAATTCACTAAAAACGAACAAACCCGAAGTTATCGTGAAATAAAAACCACTCTTCATTAGCTCGATTTGAATCGACTTAGACTAGCAATTCGCCAAAAATGAACAACCCCTAAGTTACCTAGAAATCAAAAAACCACTTTTCATTGGCTCGATTTCAATCGAATTACATTGGCAATTTGTCAAAAATGAGAAAACTCGAAGGTATCATGAAATCAACAGCCAGTTTTCATTGGCTCGATTCCAATCAAATTAGACTAGCAATTCGCCAAAACGACCAAACCCGAAGTTATCATGAAATCAAAAGCCACTTTTCATTTGTTCGATTCCAATCTAATTAGACTTGCAATTCGCAAAAAATGAACAAACCGAAGTTATCAAGAAATCAAAAGCCACTTTTCGTTGGCTCAATTCCAATCGAATTAGACTATCAATTCGCCAAAAATGAACGAACCCGAAGTGATCATGAAATAAAAAACCACTCTTCATTGGCTCGATTCCAATCGAATTAGACTAGCAATTCGCTAAAAATGAACAACCCCAAAGTTATCTTGAAATCAAAACCCACTTTTCATTCGCTCGATTCCAAACGAATTATACCAGCAATTTGCCAAAAATGAACAAACCCGAAGTTATCATGAAATCAAAGGCAACTTTTCATTGGCTCGATTCCAATCGAATTAGACTAGCAATTTGTCGAAACGAACAAACCCGAAGTTATCGTGAACTCAAAAACAACATTTTCATTGGCTCGATTCCAATCGGATTACACCAGCAATTCGCTAAAAACGAACAAACCCGAAGTTATCAAAATATAAAAACCATGCTTCATTAGCTCTATTCAAATCGAATTACACTAGCAATTCACCAAAAATGAACAACCCCTAAGTAACCTTGAAATTGAAAAACCACTTTTCATTGGCTTGATTTCAATCGAATTACATTGGCAATTCCTCAAAAACGAAGAAACCCGATGTTATCATGAAATTAAAAGCCAGTTTTCATTGGTTCGATTCCAATCCAATTAGACTAGCAATTCGCCAAAACGACCAAACCCGAAGTTATCATGAAATCAAAAGCCACTTTTCATTTGTTCGATTCAAATCTAATTAGACTTGCAATTCGCAAAAATGAACAAAGCGAAGTTATCAAGAAATCAAAAGCCACTTTTCGTTGGCTAAATTCCAATCTAATTTGACTATCAATTCGCCAAAAATGAACAAACCCGAAGTTATCATGAAATCAAAAACCACTTTTCATTCGCTCAACTCCAATCTAATTAGTCAAGCTATTCGCCAAAAATGAACAAAACCCAAAGTTATCATGAAATCAAAAGCCACTTTTCATTGGCTCGATTCCAATCGAATTAGACTAGCAATTCACAAAGAAACGAAAAAACCCGAAGTTATCATGAAATCAAAAACCACTTTTCATTGGCTCGATTCCAATCAAATTGGTCTAGCTATTCGCCAAAAACGAACAAACCCGAAGTTATCATGAAATTAAAAACCACATTTAATTGGCTCAATTCCAAACGAATTAGACAAGTTATTTGCCAAAAATGAACAAACCCGAAGTTACCATGAAATCAAAAACCACTTTTCATCAGCTCGATTCCAATCGAATTAGACTAGCAATTTGCCAAGAAACGAAAAAACCCGAAATTAAAATGAAATCAAGAACCACTTTCCATTGGCTCGATTCAAATCGATTTAGTCTAGCAATTCGCCATGAAACGAACAAACTCGAAGTTATCAAGAAATCAAAAACCACTTTCCATTGGCTCTATTCCCATCGAATTAGACTAGCAATTCACAAAGGAACAAAAAAAACCCGAAGTTATCATAAATCTAAGACCACTTTTCATTGGCTCGATTCCAATCGAATTAGTCTAGCTAGTTGCCAAAAAGGAACACACTCGAAGTTATCATGAAATCAAAAACCACTTTTCATTGGCTCGATTCCAATCGAATTAGAGCAGCAATTCAAAAAGAAATGAAAACCCCAGAAGTTATCATGAAATCAAAAACTACTTTTCGTTGGCTCGATTTCAATCGAATTAGTCTAGCTATTCGTCAAAAACGAACAAACCCGAAGTTAACATGAAATCAAAAACCATACTTCATTGGCTCGATTCCAAACTAATTAGACTAGCAATTCGCCAAAAAAGAACTAACCCGAAATTATCATGAAATCAAAAACCACTTTTCTTCGGCTCGATTCCAATCGAATTAGACTAGCAATTCGCCAAGAAACGAAAAAAGTCGAAATTGTCATGAAATCAAAAACCACTTTCCATTGGCTCGATTCCAATCGATTTAGTCTAGCTATTCGTCGAGAAATGAACAAACCCGAAGTTATCATGAAATCAAAAACCACTTTCCATTGGCTCGATACCAATCGAATTGGACTAGCAATTCGCCAAGAAACGAAAAAACCCCAAGTTATTATGAAATCAAAAACCACATTTCAATGGCTTGATTCCAAACAAATTAGACTAGCAATTCGTCAAAAATGAACGAACCCGAAGTTATAATGAAATCAAAAACCTACTTTTCATTGGCTCAATTCCAAACGAATTATACCAGCAATTTGCCAAAAATGAACAAACTCGAAGTTATCACAAATCAAAGGCCACTTTTCATTGGCTCGATTCCAATCGAATTAGACTAGTAATTCGTCGAAATGAACAAACCCGAAGTTATCATGAACTCAAAAAAAACATTTTATTGGCTCGAGTCCAACCGAATTAGACTAGTAATTCGCCAAAAACGAACAAACCCGAAGTTATCATGAAATAAAAACCACTCTTCATTAGCTCAATTCCAATCGAATCAGACTATCAATTCGTCAAAAATGAACAAAATCCAAAGTTATCATGAAATCAAAAACCACTTTTCATTGGCTAGATTCCAATCGAATTAGACTAGCAATTCACAAAGAAAGGAAAAGACCCGAAGTTATCATGAAATCAAAAACTAGTTTTCATTGGCTCGATTCCAATCAAATTAATCTAGCTATTCGCCAAGAACAAACAAACCTGAAGTTATCATGAAATCAAAAACCACATTTAATTGGCTCGATTCCAAACGAATTAGACAAGCAATTTGGTAAAAATGAACAAACCCGAAGTTATCATGAAATCAAAAACCACTTTTCATCGGCTCGATTCCAATCGAATTAGACTAGCAATTCGCCAAGAAATGAGAAAACCCGAAATTAACGTGAAATCAAGAACCACTTTCCATTGGCTCGATTCAAATCGATTTAGTCTAGCTATTCGCCAAGAAACGAATAAACTCGAACTTATCAAGAAATCAAAAACCACTTTCCATTGCCTCTATTCCCATCGAATTAGACTAGCAATTCACAAAGAAACAAAAAAAACCCGGAGTTATCATAAATCTAAGACCACTTTTCATTGGCTCGATTCCAATCGAATTTGTCTAGCTAGTCGCTAAAATGGAACACACTCGAAGTTATCATGAAATCAAAAACCACTTTTCATTGGCTCGATTCCAATTGAATTAGAGTAGCAATTCAAAAAGAAATGAAAAACCCAGAAGCTATCATGAAATCAAAAACCACTTTTCATTGGCTCGATTCCAATCGAATTAGACTAACAATTCGCCAAAAACGAACAAACCCGAAGCTAAAATTAAATGAAAAACCACTTGTCATTGGCTCGATTCCAATCAAATTAGTCTAGCTATTCGCCAAAAATGAACAAACTCAAAGTTATCATGAAATCAAAAACCACATTTAATTGGCTCGATTCCAAGCGAATTAGACAAGCGATTTGCCAAAAATGAACAAACCCGATGTTATCATGAAATCAAAAACCACTTTTCATCGGCTCGATTCCAATCGAATTAGACTAGCAATTCACCAAGAAATGAAAAAACCCGAAATTAACATGAAATCAAGAACCACTTTCCATTGGCTCGATTCAAATCGATTTAGTCTAGCTATTCGCCAAGAAACGAACAAACTCGAAGTTATCAAGAAATCAAAAATCACTTTCCATTGGCTCTATTCCCATCGATTTAGACTAGCAATTCACAAAGAAACAAAAAAAAACCCGAAGTTATCATAAATCTAAGACCACTTTTCATCGGCTCGATTCCAATCGAATTAGTCTAGCTAGTCGCCAAAAAGGAACACACTCGAAGTTATCATGAAATCAAAAACCACTTTTCATTGGCTTGATTCCAATCGAATTTGAGTAGCAATTCAAAAAGAAATGAAAAACCCAAAAGTTATCATGAAATCAAAAACCACTTTTCATTGGCTCGATTCCAATTGAATTAGTCTAGCTATTCGCCAATAATGAACAAACCCGAAGTTAACATGAAATCAAAAACCACACTTCATTGGCTCGATTCCTAACGAATTAGACTAGCAATTCGCTAAAAAAGAACTAACCCGAAGTTATCATGAAATCAAAAACCACTTTTCATCGGCTCGATTCCAATCAAATTAGACTAGCAATTCGCCAAGAAACGAAAAAACTCGAAATTGTCATGAAATCAAAAACCACTTTCCATTGGCTCGATTCCAATCGAATTAGACTATCAATTCGCCAAAAAAGAACTAACCTGAAGTTATCATGAAATCAAAAATCACTTTTCATCGGCTCGATTCCAATCGAATTAGACTAGCAATTCGCCAAGAAGCAAAAAAAAAACTCGAAATTGTCATGAAGTCAAAAACCACTTTCCATTGGCTCGATTCCAATCGATTTAGTCTAGCTATTCACCGAGAAATGAACAAACCCGAAGTTATCATGAAATCAAAAACCACTTTCCATTTCCTCGATTCCAATCGAATTGGACTAGCAGTTCGCCAGGAAACGAAAAAACCTAAAGTTATCATGAAATCAAAAACCACATTTCATTGGCTCGATTCCAAACGAATTAGACTAGCAATTCGTCAAAAATGAACGAACCCGAAGTTATCATGAAATCAAAAACCAGTCTTCATCGGCTCGATTCCAATCGAATTAGACTAGCAATTCGCCAAAAATAAACAACCCCAAAGTTATCTTGAAATCAAACCCACTTTTCATTGGCTCGATTCCAAACGAATTATACCAGCAATTTGCCAAAAACGAACAAACCCGAAGTTATCATGAAATCAAAGGCCACTTTTCATTGGCTCGATTCCAATCGAATTAGACTAGTAATTCGTTGAAATGAACAAACTCGAAGTTATCATGAACTCAAAAACAACATTTTATTGGCTCGAGTCCAACCGAATTAGACTAGTAATTCGCCAAAATAGAACAAACCCGAAGTTATCATGAAATAAAAACCACTCTTCATTAGCTCGATTCAAATCGAATTAGACTATCAATTTGCGAAAAACGAACAACCCCTAAGTTATCTTGAAATCGAAAAACCACTTTTCATTGGCTCGATTCCAATCGAATTACACTAGCAATTCGCCAAAAATGAACAAATTCGAAGTTATCATGAAATCAAAAGACACTTTACATTGGCTCGATTCCAGTCAAATTAGACGAGTAATTCGCCAAAACTAACAAACCCAAAGTTGTCTTGAAATCGAAACCCACTTTTAATTCGTTCGATTCCAATCTAATTAGACTTGCAATTCACAAAAAACGAACAAACTGAATTTATCAAGAAATCAAAAGCCACTTTTCGTTGGCTCAATTCCAATCGAATTAGACTATCAATTCGCCAAAAACGAACAAACCCGAAGTTATCATGAAATCAAAAACCACTTTTCATTCACTTTATTCCAAACGAATTAGTCTAGCTATTCACCAAAAATGAACAAACCTGAAGGTATCATGAAATCAAAAGCCATGTTTCATTGGCTCGATTCCAGTCCAATTAGACTAGCAATTCGCTAAAACGAACAAACGCAAAGCTGTCTTGAAATCAAAAGCCACTTTTCATTCATTCAATTCCAACCAAATTAGACTAGCAATTTGCCAAAAATGAACAAACTGAAGTTATCAAGAAATCAAAAGCTACTTTTGTTGGCTCAATTTCAATCGAATTAGACTAGCTATTCGCCAAAAATGAACAAACCCGAAGTTATCATGAAATCAAAAACCACTTTTCATTGGCTCGATTCCAATCTAATTAGTCAAGCTATTCGCCAAAAATGAACAAAACCCGAAGTTATAATGAAATGAAAAACCACTTTTCAATGGCTCGATTCCAATCGAATTAGACTAGCAATTCACAAAGAAACGAAAAAACCCGAAGTTATCATGAAATCAAAAACCACTTTTCATTGGCTCGATTCCAATCAAATTAGTCTAGCTATTCGCTAAAAATGAAAAAACCCGATGTTATCTGAAATCAAAAACCACATTTCATTGGCTCGATTCCAAACGAATTAGACAAGCAATTTGCAAAAAATGAACAAACCCAAAGTTATCATGAAATCAAAAACCACTTTTCATCGGCTCGATTCCAATCGAATTAGACTAACAATTCGCCAAGAAACGAAAAGACCCGAAATTAATATGAAATCAAGAACCACTTTCCATTGGCTCGATTCAAATCGATTTAGTCTAGCTATTCGCCAAGAAACGAACAAACTCAAAGTTATTATGAAATCAAAAACCACTTTCCATTGGCTCTATTCCCATCGAATTAGACTAGCAATTCACAAAGAAACAAAAAAACCCGAAGTTATCAGAAATCTAAAACCACTTTTTATTGAATCGATTCCAATCGAATTAGTCTAGCTAGTCGCCAAAAACGAACACACTCGAAGTTATCATGAAATCAAAAATCACTTTTCATTGGCTCAATTCCAATCGAATTAGAGTAGCAATTCAAAAAGAAATGAAAAACCCCGAAGTTATCATGAAATCAAAAACCACTTTTCATTGGGTCGATTCCAATCGAATTAGTCTAGCTATTTACCAAAAACGAACAAACCTGAAGTTATCATGAAATCAAAAACCACACTTCATTGGCTCGATTCCAAATGAATTAGACTAGTGATTCGCCAAAAAAGAACTAACATGTATTAGACTAGCAATTCGCCAAGAAACGAAAAAACTCGAAATTGTCATGAAATCAAAAACCACTTTCCATTGGCTCGATTCCAATCGATTTAGTCTAGCTATTCGCCGAGAAATGAACAAACCCGAAGTTATCATGAAATAAAAAACCACTTTCCATTGGCTTGATTCCAATCGAATTGGACTAGTAATTCGCCAAGAAACGAAAAAACCCCAAGTTATCATGAAATCAAAACCCAAATTTCATTGGCTTGATTCCAAACGAATTAGACTAGCAATTCGTAAAAAATGAACGAACCCGAAGTTATCATGAAATCAAAAACCACCCTTCATTGGCTCGATTCCAAACGAATTATACTAGCAATTTGCCTATAACGAACAAACCCAAAGTTATCATGAAATCAAAGGCCACTTTTCAATCGCTCGATTCCAATCGAATTAGACTAGTAATTCGTCGAAATGAACAAACCCGAAGTTATCATGAACTCAAAAACAACATTTTATTGGCTTGAGTCCAACCGAATTAGACTAGTAATTCGCCAAAAATGAACAAACCCGAAGTTATCATGAAATAAAAACCACTCTTCATTCGCTCGATTCAAATCAAATTAGACTAGCAATTCGCTAAAAATGAACAACCCCGAAGTTATCTTGAAATTGAAAACCACTTTTCATTGGCTTGATTCCAATCGAATTACACTAGTAATTCGCTAAAAATGAACAAAGCAACGTTATCATGAAATCAAAAGACACTTTACATTGGCTCGATTCCAGTGGAATTAGACTAGCAATTCGCCAAAACGAACAAACCCAAAGTTGTCTTGAAATCAAAACCCACTTTTAATTCGTTCGATTCCAATCGAATAAGACTTGTAATTTGCAAAAAATGAACAAACCGAATTTATCAAGAAATCAAAAGCCACTTTTCATTGCCTCGATTCCAATCAAATTAGACTAGCAAATCGCTAAAGATGAACAAATCCGAAGTTATCATGAAATCAAAAACCACTTTTCATTCGCTCGATTCCAAACGAATTAGTCTAGCTATTCGCGAAAAATGAACAAACCCGAAGTTATCATGAAATCAAAAGCCACGTTTCATTGGCTCGATTCCAGTCGACTTAGACTAGCAATTTGCCAAAACGAGCAAATGCAAAGTTGTCCTAAAATCGAAACCCACTTTTCATTCGTTCGATTCCAATCGAATTAGACTTGTAATTTGCCAAAAACGAACTAACCGAAGTTATCAAGAAATCAAAAGCCACTTTTCATTGGCTCGATTCCAATCGAATTAGACTAGCAATTTTCCAAAATCGAACAAACCTATGTTATTATGAAATCAAAAACCACTTTTCGTTGCCTCGATTCCAATTGAATTAGTCTAGCTATTCGCCAAAAAAGAACAAACCCGAAGTTTTCATGAAATCAAAAATCGCTTTTCATTGGCTCAATTCCAATTGAATTGGACTAACAATTCGCCAAGAAACGAAAAAACCCGAGGTTACCATGAAATTAAAAACAACTTTTCATTGCTTCGATTCGAATCGAATTCGTCTAGCTATTCGCCAAAAATGAACAAACCCAAAGTTATCATGAAATTGAAAACCACATTACATTTGCTCGATTCCAAACGAATTAGACTAGCAATTCGTCAAAAATGAACAAGCCCGAAGTTATCATAAAATCAAAAACCACTTTTCATTGGCTCGATTCCAAAGTAATTAGTCTAGCTATTCGCCAAAAACGAACAAACCCGAAGTTATCATGAAATCAAAAACCACTTTTCATTGGCTTGATTCCAATCGAACTACACTCGTAATTCTCCAAAAATGAACAAACCCAAAGCTATCAACAAATCAAAAGCCAATTTTCATTGGCTCGATTCCAATTGAATTAGACTAGCAATTCGCCAAAAATGAACAAACCCGAAGTTATCATGAAATCAAAAAACCACTTTTCATTGGCTCGATTCCAATCGAATTACCTTGCTATTCGCCAAAAATGAACAAACCCGAAGTTAACATGAAATCAAAAAATACTTTTCATTGGCTTGTTTCCAATCGAATTAGACTAGCAATTCACAACGAAACGAAAAAACTCGAAGTTATCATGAAATCAAAAACCACATTTCATTGGCTCGATTCCAAACGACTTAGACTAGCAATTCGCCAAAAACGAACAAACCCGAAGTTATCATGAAATCAAAATCCACTTTTCATCGGCTCGATTCCAATCGAATTAGACTAGCAATTCGCCAAGAAATGAAAAAACCCAAAATTGTCATGAAATCAAAAACCACTTTCCATTAGCTCGATTCCAATCGATTTAGTCTAGCTGTTCGCCAAGAAACGAACAAACCCGAAGTTATCAAGAAATCAAAAACCACTTTCCATTGGCTCGATTCCAATCGCATTAGACTAGCAATTCGGCAAGAAACGAAAAAATCCAAAGTTATCGCGAAATCAAAAACCAAATTTCATTGGCTCTATTCCAAATGAATTGACTGAGCATTTCACCAAAAATGAACAAACCCGAAGTTATCATGAAATCAAAAACCACTTTTCATCGGCTCGATTCCAATTGAATTAGACTAACAAATCGCCAAGAAATGAAAAAACTTGAAATTGTCATGAAATCAAAAACCACTTTCCATTGGCTTGATTCCAATCGATTTACTCTAGCTATTCGCTAAAAAACGAACAGACCTGAAGTTACCGTGAAATCAAAAACAACTTTCACACTGGCTCAATTCCAATCGCATAAGACTAGGAATTCGCCAAGAAATGAAAAAACCCGAAGTTATTATGAAATCAAAAACCACATT
Organism: Olea europaea var. sylvestris; assembly: GCF_002742605.1. Lineage (NCBI taxonomy): Eukaryota > Viridiplantae > Streptophyta > Magnoliopsida > Lamiales > Oleaceae > Olea > Olea europaea. The sequence goes on from NW_019235616.1 coordinate 106,687, forward strand.
TCATTGGCTCGATTCCAAACGAATTAGACTAGCAATTCGTCAAAAAGAACAAACCCGAAGTTATCATGAAATAAAAAACCACTCTTCATCAGCTCGATTCCAATCGAATTAGACTAGCAATTCGCTAAAAACGAACAACCCCGAAGTTATCTTGAAATCAAAAACCACTTTTTATTGGCTCAATTCCAATCGAATTATACTACAATTTGCCATAAAGGAACAAACTCGAAGTTATCATGAAATCAAAAGCACTTTTCACTGGCTCGATTCCAATCGAATTGGACTAGGAATTCGCCAAAACGAACGAGGTTATTATGAACTCAAAAACAACATTTTATTAGCTCGAGTCCAATCGAATTAGACTAGTAATTCGCCAAAAATGAACAAACGCAAATTTATCATGAAATAAAAACCACTCTTCATTGGATCGATTCCAATCAAATTAGACTAGCAATTTGCCAAAAATGAACAAGCCCAAAGTTTTCATGAAATCGAAAATCATTTTTCATCGGCTCGATTCCAATCGAATGAGACTCGTAATTCGCTAAGAAACAAAAAAAACCTGAAGTTATCATGAAATCACAAACCCCTTTTCATTGCCTCGATTCCAATTAATTTAGTCTTGCTATGCACCAAAAACGAACAAACCCGAAGTTATCATGAAATCAAAAACCACATTTCATTAGCTCGATTCCAATCGAATTAGAGTAGAAATTCACTAAAAATAACCAAACCCGAAATTATCATGAAATCGAAAACAATTCTTCTTTGACTCAATTCCAATCGAATTAGACTAGTAATTCGCCAAAAACTAACAAACCCGAAGTTATGTTGAAATCAAAAACCACTTTTCATTGGCTCAATTCCAATCGAATTACACTAGCAATTCCCCAAAAATGAACAAACCCGAATTTATTGTGAAATCAAAACCACTTTTCATTAGCTCGATTCCAATCGAATTAGACTAGCAATTCGTCAAGAAACGAAAAAACCCGTAGTTTCCATGAAATCATAAACCACTTTTCATTGGCTCGATTCCAATTGAATTAGTCTAGCCATTTGCCAAAAATGAAAAATCTCGAACTTATCATGAAATCAAAAACCACATTTCATTGGCTCGAATCCAAACGAATTAGACTAGCAATTTGCCAAAAACGAACAAACGTGAAGTTATCATGAAATCAAAAACCACTTTTCATCGGCTGGATTCCAATCGACTTAGACTAGCAATTCGCCAAGAAATGAAAAAACCTGAAGCTGTCATGAAATCAAAAATTACTTTTCATTGGCTCGATTCCAATTGATTTAGTCTAGCCATTCGCCAAAAATGAACAAACCCGAAATTATCATGAAATCAAAACTTTCCATTGGCTCAATTCCAATCAAATTAGGCTAGCAATTTGCTAATAAATGAAAAAACTCAATGTTATCTTGAAATCAAAAACGACTTTTCATTGGCTCGATTCCAATCGAATTAATCTAGCTATTCACCTAAAACGAACAAACACGAAGTTATCATGAAATCAAAAACCACATTTCATTAGCTCAATTCCAAACAACTTAGACTAGCAATTCGCCAAAAATGAACAAACTCGAAGTTATCATGAAATCAAAAACCACTTTTCATCGGTTCGATTCCAATCGAATTAGACTAGCTATTTGCCAAGAAACGAAAAAATCTGAAGTTATCATGAAATCAAAAATCACTTTTCATTGGCTCGATTCCAATTGAATTAGACTAGCAATTCGCCAAAAACGAACAAACCCGAAGTTATCATGAAATCAAAAACTACTTTTCATCGACTCAATTCCAATCGAATTAAACATGCAATTTGCCAAGAAACGAGAAAACCTGAAGTTATCATGAAATCAAAAACCACTTTTCATTGGCTCGATTCCAATTGATTTAGTCTAACTATTCGCCAAAAATGAACAAACCTGAAGTTATCATGAAATCAAGAACCATATTTCATTGGCTCGATTCCAATCAAATTAGACTAGCAATTCGCCAATAATGAACAAACCCGAAGTTATCATGAAATCAAAAACCACTTTTCATTGGCTCGATTCCAATCGAATTAGACTAGCAATTCACCAAGAGACGAAAAAACCCGCAATTGTCATGAAATCAAAAACCACTTTCCATTGGCTCGATTCCAATCGATTTAGTCTAGCCATTCACAAAGAAACGAACAAACCCGAAGTTATCATGAAATCAAAAACCACTTTCTGTTGGCTCGATTCCAATCGCATTAGACTAGCAATACGCCAAGAAATGAAAATACCTGAAGTTATCATGAAATCAAAAATCACATTTCATTGGCTCGATTCCAAACGAATTAAACTAGCAATTCGTAAAAAATGAACAAACCCGAAGTTACCATGAAATCATCGGCTCGATTCCAATCGAATTAGACTAGCAATTCGCTAAAAATGAACAACCCCGAAATTATCTTGAAATTAAATACCAGTTTTCATTGGCTCGATTCCAATCGGATTATAATAGCAATTTGCCATAAACGAACAAACTCGAAGTTATCATGAAATTAAAAGCCACTTTTCATTGGTTCGATTCCAATCGAATTAGACTAGGAATTCGACAAACCGAACAAACCCGAAGTTATCATGAACTCCGAAGCAACATTTTATTGGCTCGAGTCCAACTGAATTAGGCTAGTAATTCGCCAAAAACAAACAAACCCAAAGTTATCATGAAATAAAAACCACTCTTCATTGGATCGATTCTAATCGAATTAGACTAGCAATTCGCAAAAAATGAACAAAGCTGAAGTTATCATGAAATCGAAAACCACTTTTCATCAGCTCGATTCCCATCGAATTAGACTAGTAATTCACCAAGAAACGAAAATACCTGAAGTTATCATGAAATCACAAACCCCTTTTTATTGGCTCGATTCCAATTGATTTAGTCTTGCTACGCACCAAAAATGAACAAACCCCGAAGTTATCATGAAATCAAGAGCCAAATTTCATTTTCTCGATTCCAATCGAATTAGACTAGAAATTCTCCAAAAATGAACAAACTTGAAATTATCATGAAATCGAAAACCATTCTTCATTGGCTCGATTCCAATCGAATTACACTAGCAATTCGCTAAAAATGAACAAACCTGAATTTATCTTAAAATCCAAAAACCACATTTCATTGCCTCAATTCCAATCGAATTATAATAGCAATTCGCCAGAAAAGAACAAACCCGAAGTTCTCGTGAAATCAAAAACCACTTTTCACTGGCTCGATTCCAATCGAATTAGTCTAGCTATTCGCCCAAAACGAGCAAACCCGAAGTTATCATGAAATCAAAAACCACTTTCTATTGGCTCAATTCCAATTGAATTAGACTAGCAATTCGCCAAAAATGAACAAAGCTGAAGTTATCATGAAAGCAAAATCCACTTGTCATCAGCTCGATTCCAATCGAATTAGACTAGTAATTCGCCAAGAAACGAAAATACCTGAAGTTATCATGAAATCAGAAACCCCTTTTTATTGGCTCGATTCCAATTGATTTAGTCTTGCTACGCGCCAAAAATGAACAAACCCTGAAGTTATCATGAAATCAAGAACCACATTTCATTTTCTTGATTCCAATCAAATTAGACTAGAAATTCTCCAAAAATGAACAAACTTGAAATTATCATGAAATCGAAAACCATTCTTCATTGGCTCGATTCCAATCGAATTACACTAGCAATTCGCCAAAAATGAACAAACCCGAAGTTATCTTAAAATCAAAAACCACATTTCATTGCCTCGATTCCAATCGAATTATACTAGCAATTCGCAAGAAACGAAAAAACCCGAAGTTCTCGTGAAATCAAAAACCACTTTTCATTGGCTCGATTCCAATCGAACTTGTCTAGCTATTCACCCGAAACGAACAAACCCGAAGTTATCTTGAAATCAAAAACCACTTTCCATTGGCTCCATTCCAATCGAATTAGACTAGCAATTCACAAAAAATGAACAAAGCTGAAGTTATCATGAAAGCGAAAACCACTTTTCATCAGCTCGATTCCCATCGAATTAGACTAGTAGTTCACCAAGAAACGAAAATACCTGAAGTTATCATGAAATCACAAACCCCTTTTTATTGGCTCGATTCCAATTGATTTAGTCTTGCTACGCGCCAAAAATGAACAAACCCCGAAGTTATCATGAAAGCAAGAGCCAAATTTCATTTTCTCGATTCCAATCGAATTAGACTAGAAATTCTCCAAAAATGAACAAACTTGAAATTGTCATGAAATCGAAAACCATTCTTCATTGGCTCGATTCCAATCGAATTACACTAGCAATTCGCCAAAAATGAACAAACCCGAAGTTATCTTAAAATCAAAAACCACATTTCATTGCCTCGATTTCAATCGAATTATAATAGCAATTCGCCAGAAACAAACAAACCCGAAGTTCTCGTGAAATCAAAAACCACTTTTCATTGGCTCGATTCCAATCGAATTAGTCTAGCTATTCGCCCAAAACGAACAAACCCGAAGTTATCTTGAAATCAAAAACCACTTTCCATTGGCTCAATTTCAATCGAATTAGCTAGGAATTCGCCAAAAATGAACAAAGCTGAAGTTATCATGAAAGCGAAAATCACTTTTCATCAGCTCGATTCTAATCGAATTAGACTAGTAATTCGCCAAGGAACGAAAATACCTGAAGTTATCATGAAATCACAAACCCCTTTTTATTGGCTCGATCCAAATTGATTTAGTCTTGCTACGCGCCAAAAATGAACAAACCCGGAAGTTATCATGAAATCAAGAGCCACATTTCATTTTCTCGATTCCAATCGAATTAGACTAGAAATTCTCCAAAAATGAACAAACTTTAAATTATCATGAAATCGAAAAAACCATTCTTCATTGGCTCGATTCCAATCGAATTACACTAGCAATTCACCAAAAATGAACAAACCCGAAGTTATCTTAAAATCAAAAACCACATTTCATTGCCTCGATTCCAATCGAATTATACTAGCAATTCGCCAGAAATGAACAAACCCGAAGTTCTCGTGAAATCAAAAGCCACTTTTCATTAGCTCGATTCCAATCGAATTAGTCTAGCTATTCGCCCAAAATGAACAAACCCGAAGTTATCATGAAATCAAAAATCACTTTCAATTGGCTCAATTCCAATCGAATTAGACTAGCAATTCGCCAAGAAATAAAAAAACTCAATGTTATCTTGAAATCAAAAATGACTTTTCATTGGCTCGATTTCAATCGAATTAATCTAGTTATTCACCTAAAACGAACAAATACGAAGTTATCATGAAATCAAAAACCACATTTCATTGGCTCGATTCAAAACGACTTAGACTAGCAATTTGCCAAAAATGAACAAATCCGAAGTTATCATGAAATCAAATACCACTTTTCATCGATTCGATTCCAATTGAATTAGACTAGCTATTTGCTAAGAAACGAAAAAACCTGAAGTTATCATGAAATCAAAAACCACTTTTCATTGGCTCGATTCCAAACGAATTGGACTAGCAATTCGCCAAAAATGAACAAACCCGAAGTTATCATGAAATCAAAAACTACTTTTCATCGGCTCGATTCCAATCGAATTAAACATGCAATTCGCCAAGAAATGAGAAAACTTGAAGTTATCTTGAAATCAAAAACCACTTTTCATTGGCTCGATTCCAATTGATTTAGTCTAACTATTCACCAAAAATGAACAAACCTGAAGTTATCATGAAATCAAGAACCATATTTCATGAAATCAAAAACCACTTTTCATTGGCTCAATTCCAAAGAAATTATCCTCGCAATTCGCCAAAAATGAACAAACCTGAAGTTATCATGAAATCCAAAACCACTTTTCATCGGCTAGATTACAATCGAGTTAGACTAGCAATTCGCCAAGAAACGAAAAAAACCTGAAGTTATCATGAAATCAAAAACCACTTTTCATTGGCTCGATTCCAATTGATTTAGTCTAGCTTTTCGCTAAAAACGAACAAACCCGAAATTATCATGAAATCAAAAACCACTTTCCATTGGCTTGATTCCAATCGAATTAGACTAGCAAGTTGCCAAGAAATGAAAAAACCCGATGTTATCAAGAAATCAAAAACTACTTTTCATTGGCTCGATTCCATTGAATTAGTCTAGCTATTCGCCTAAAACGAACAAACCCGAAGTTATCATGAAATCAAAAACCATATTTCATTGGCTCGATTCCAAACTAATTAGACTAGCAATTCGCCAAAAATGAACAAACCCGAAATTATCATGAAATTAAAAGCCACTTTTCATCGGCTCGATTCCCATCGAATTAGACGAGTAATTCACCAGGAAACAAAAAAAACCTAAAGTTTCCATGAAATCAAAAACCACTTCTCATTGGCTCGATTCCAAACGAATTAGACTAGTAATTCGCCAAAAACGAACAAACCCAAAGTCATCATGAAATCAAAAACAACTTTTCATCGGCTCGATTCCAATCGAATTAGAATTGTAATTCGCCAAGAAACGAGAAAACCTAAAGATTTCATGAAATCAAAAACCACTTTTCATTGGCTCGATTCCAATAGAATTAGACTAGCAATTCGTCAAAAATGAACAAACCTGAAGTTATCATGAAATCGAAAGCCACTTTTCATTGGCTCGACTCCAATCGAAATACACTAGCAATTTACCAAAAACGAAAAACCCGAAGTTATCACGAAATCAAAATTTACATTTTATTAGCTCGACTCCAACCGAATTATACTAGCAATTCGCCAAAAATGAACAAACCCGAAGTTATCATGAATTCAAAAATCACTCTTTATTGGCTCGATTCCAATCATATTAGACAAGCAATTCACTAAAAACTAAAAACCCCAAAGTTATCTTGAAATCAAAAACAACTTTTCATTGTCTCGATTCCAATTGAATTACACTAGCAATTCGCCAAAAATGAACCCGAAGTTTTCATGAAATCAAAAGCCACGTTTCATTGGCTCGATTCCAGTCGAATTAGACTAGTAGTTTGCCAAAACGAACAAATGCAAAGTTGTCCTGAAATCAAAACCCACTTATCATTCGTTCGATTCCAATCGAATTAGACTCGCAATTTGCCAAAAATGAACAAACCGAAATTATCAAGAAATCAAAAACCACTTCTCATAGGCTCGATTCCAATCAAATTAGACTAGCAATTTTCCAAAATCGAACAAGCCCGAAGTTATCATGAAATCAAAAACCACTTTTCATTGCCTCGATTCCAATCGAATTAGACTAGCTATTCGCCAAAAACGAACAAACCCGAAGTTATCATGAAATCAAAAACCACTTTTCATTCGCTCGATTCAAATCGAATTGGACTAGCAATTTGCTAAGAAACGAAAAAACCCGAGGTTATCATGAAATCAAAAACAACTTTTCATTGCTTCGATTCCAATCGAATTAGTCTAGCTATTCGCCAAAAATTAACAAACGCAAAGTTATCATGAAATCAAAAATCACATTTCATTTGCTCGATTCGAAGCGAATTAGACTAGCAATTCGTCAAAAATGAACAAACCCAAAGTTATCAGGAAATCAGATACCACTTTTCATCGGCTCGATACCAATTGAATTAGACTACGAATTCGCCAAGAAACGACAAAACCTGAATTTATCATGAAATCAAGAACCACTTTTCATTGGCTAGATTCCAGTTGATTTAGTCTAGCTATTAGCCAAAAACGAACAAACCCGAAATTATCATGAAATCGAAAACCACTTTCCATTGGCTCGATTCCAATCGAATTAGACTAGCAATTCGCTATGAAACGAAAAAACCCGAAGTTATCATGAAATCAAAAACTAGTTTTCATTGGCTCGATTCCAATCGAATAAGTCTAGCTATTTGCCAAAAACGAACAAACTAGAGTTATCATGAAATCAAAAACCACATTTCACTGGCTCGATTCTAAATGAATTAGACTAGCAATTTGTCAAAAATGAACAAACCCGAATTTATCATGAAATCAAAAACCACTTTTCATCGGCTCGATTCCAATCGAATTAGAATAGAAATTCGCCAAGAAACGAAAAAACATGAAGTTATCATGAAATCACAAACCCCTTTTCATTGGCTTGATTCCAATTGATTTAGTCTTGCTATGCCCCAAAAACGAACAAATCCGAAGTTATCATGAAATCAAGAACCACATTTCATTGGCTTGATTCCAATCGAATTAGACTAGAAATTCGCAAAAAATGAACAAACCTGAAATTATCATGAAATCGAAAACCATTCTTCATTGGCTCAATTCCAATTGAATTAGACTAGCAATTCGCCAAAAAGAACAAACCCAAAGTTATCTTGAAATCAAAAACCACTTTTCATTGGCTCGATTCCAATCGAATTACACTAGCAATTTGTCAAAAATGAACAGACCCGAAGTTATCGTGAAATCAAAAACCACTTTTCATTGGCTCAATTCCAATAGAAATAGACTAGCAATTCGCAAAGAATGGACAAACACTAAGTTATCATTAAATTAAAAACCACTTTTCATTGACTCGATTCCAATCGAATTAGACTAGCAATTCGCCAAAAATGAACAAACTTGAAATCATCATGAAATTGAAAACCACTTTTCATTGTCTCGATTCCAATCGAATTAGACTAGCAATTCACGAAGAAACGAAAAAACCCGAAGTTATCATGAAGTCAAAAATCACTGTTCATTGGCTCAATTCCAATCGAATTAAACTAGCAATTTGCGAAAAATGAACAAACTAGAAATTAGCATGAAATAAAAAACAACTTTTCATTGGCTCGATTCCAATCGAATTAGACTTGCAATTCGCCATAAAAGAGAAACGCGGAAGTTATCATGAAATCAAAAACCACTTTTCATTGACTCAATTCCAATCGAATTACACTAGCAATTCGCCAAAAATTAACAAGCCCGAAGTTATCATGAAATCAAAAACCACATTTTATTGGCTCGATTCCAACCGAATTAGACTCGCAATTCGCCAAAATCTAACAAACCCGAAGTTATCGTAAAATCAAAAACCACTTTTCATCGGCTCGATTCCAGTCGAATTAAACTAGCAATTCGCCACGAAACGAAAAAACCTGAAGTTATCATGAAATCAAAAACCACTTTTCGTTGGCTCGATTCCAAGTGATATAGTCTTGCGATTCACTAAACATGAACAAACCTGAAATTATCATGAAATCGAAAACTATTCTTCATTGGCTCGATTCCAATCGAGTTAGACTAGGAATTCGCCAAAAGTGAACAAACTCGAAGATATCTTGAAATCAAAAACCACTTTTCGTTGGCTCGATTCCAATCGAAGTACACTAGCAATTCGCCATAAATGAAGAAACCCGAACTTATCGTGAAATCAAAAACCGCTTTTCATTGGCTCGATTCCAATCGAATTAGACTAGTAATTCGCAAAAAAGAACAAACCCGAAATTATCATGAAATCAAAAACCACTTTTCATTGGCTCGATTCCAATAGAATTGGACTAGAAATTCGCCAAGAAACAAAAAAACCCGAAGTTATCAGGTAATCAAAAACCACTTTTCCTTGGCTCGATTCCAATCGAAGTAGTCCAACTGTTCGCCAAAAATGAACAAAGCCTCGATTCCAATCGAATTAGACTAGCAATTCGCCAAGAAACAAAAAAACCCGAAGTTATCAGGTAATCAAAAACCACTTTTCCTTGGCTCGATTCCAATCGAAGTAGTCCAACTGTTCGCCAAAAATGAACAATCCCGAAATTATCATGAAATCAGAAACCACATTTCATTGGCTCAATTCAAATCGAATTAGACTAGCAATTCGCCAAAAACGAACAGCCCCGAAGTTATCTTGAAATCGAAAACCAAGTTGGCTCAATTACATTCGAATTACATTGGCAATTCTCCAAAAATGAACAAACATGAAATCAAAACCCACTTTTCATTGGGACGATTCCAATCGAATTAGACTAGAAATTCGCTAAAACGAACAAACCCGAAGTCATCATGAAATCAAAAGTCACTTTTCATTAGCTCAATTCCAATCGAATTAGACTAGCAATTCGCCAAAAATGAACAAATTCGAAATTATCATGAAATAAAAACAACATTTCATTGGCTCGATTCCAATCGATTTAGACTAACAATTCGCCAAAAATGAACAGGCCCGAAATTGTCATGAAATCAAAAACCACTTTTCGTTGGCTCGATTCCAATCGAATTAGACTAGCAATTCGCCAAGAAACAAAAAAACCTGAAGTTATCATGAAATCAAAAATCACTTTTCATTGGCTCAATTCCAATCGAATTAGTCGACCTATTCGCCAAAAATAAACAAACCCGAAGTTATCATGAAATCAAAAACCACAATTCATAGACACGATTCCAATCGAATCAGACTAGCAATTCGCCAAAAATAAGCAAACCCGAAGTTTTCCTGAAATCAAAAACAACTTTTTAATGGCTTGATTTTAATCGAATTACACTAGCAATTCGCCAAAAATGAATAAACTCAAAATTAGCATGAAATAAAATATAACTTTTCCTTGGCTCGATTCCAATCGAATTAGACTTGTAATTAGCCAAAAATGAAAAACCCCGAAGTTCTCATGAAATCAAAAACCAGATTTCATTGACTCGATTCCAATCGAATTACACAAGAAATTCGCCGAAAACGATCAAACCCGAAGTTATCATGAAATCAAAAACCACATTTTATTGGCTCGATTCCAATCAAATTAGACTCGCAATTCACCAAAATCTAACAAACCGAAAGTTATCGTAAAATCAAAAACCACTTTTCATCGGCTCGATTCCAGTCGAATTAGACTAGCAATTCGCCAAGAAACGAAAAAACCTGAAGTTATCATGAAATCAAGAACCACTTTTCATTGGCTCGATTCCAAGTGATATAGTCTTGCGATTCGCAAAACACGAACAAACCTGAAATTATCATGAAATCAAAAACTATTCTTCATTGGCTCGATTCCAATCGAGTTAGACTAGGAATTCGCCAAAAATGAACAAACTCGAAGATATCTTGAAATCAAAAACCACTTTTCGTTGGCTCGATTCCAATCAAAGTACACTAGCAATTCGCCATATATGAAAAAACCCGAACTTATCGTGAAATCAAAAATCGCTTTTCATTGGCTCGATTCCAATCGAATTAGACTAGTAATTCACAAAAAAGAACAAACCCGAAATTATCATGAATTCAAAAACCACTTTTCATTGGCTCGATTCCAATAGAATTGGACTAGAAATTCGCCAAGAGACAAAAAAACCCGAAGTTATCAGGTAATCAAAAACCACTTTTCCTTGGCTCGATTCCAATCGAAGTAGTCCAACTGTTCGCCAAAAATGAACAATCCCGAAATTATCATGAAATCAGAAACCACATTTCATTGGCTCAATTCAAATCGAATTAGACTTACAATTCGCCAAAAATGAACAATCCCGAAATTATCATGAAATCAGAAACCACATTTCATTGGCTCAATTCAAATCGAATTAGACTTACAATTCGCCAAAAATGAACAAACCCAAGTTGTCACGAAATCAAAAACCACTTTTCATTGGCTCGATTCCAATAGAATTAGACTAGCAATTCGCCAAAAACGAACAGCCCCGAAGTTATCTTGAAATCGAAAACCACTTTTCGTTGGCTCAATTACATTCGAATTACATTGGTAATTCTCCAAAAATGAACAAACATGAAATCAAAACCCACTTTTCATTGGCACGATTCCAATCGAATTAGACTAGAAATTCGCCAAAACGAACAAACCCGAAGTCATCATGAAATCAAAAGTCACTTTTCATTAGCTCAATTCCAATCGAATTAGACTAGCAATTCGCCAAAAATGAACAAATTCGAAATTATCATGAAATAAAAACAACATTTCATTGGCTCGATTCCAATCGAATTAGACTAACAGTTCGCCAAAAATAAATAAGCCCGAAATTATCATGAAATCAAAAACCACATTTCGTTGGCTCGATTCCAATCGAATTAGACTAGCAATTCGCCAAGAAACGAAAAAACCCGAAGTTATCATGAAATCAAAAATCACTTTTCATTGGCTCGATTCCAATCGAATTAGTCGAGCTATTCGCCAAAAATGAATAAACCCGATGTTATCATGAAATCAAAAACCACAATTCATAGACACGATTCCAATCGAATCAGACTAGCAATTCGCCAAAAACGAACAAACCCGAAGTTATCCTGAAATCAAAAACCACTTTTTAATGGCTTGATTTTAATCCAATTGGACTAGCAATTCGCCAAAAATGAATAAACTCAAAATTAGCATGAAATAAAATATAACTTTTCCTTGGCTCGATTCCAATCGAATTAGACTAGCAATTTGCCAAGAAACGAAAAAACCCGAAGTTATCATGAAATCAAAAATCACTTTTCATTGGCTCGATTCCAATCGAATTAGACTAGCAATTTGCCAAGAAACGAAAAAACCCGAAGTTATCATGAAATCAAAAATCACTTTTCATTGGCTCGATTCCAATCGAATTAGACTAGCAATTTGCCAAGAAACGAAAAAACCCGAAGTTATCATGAAATCAAAAATCACTTTTCATTGGCTCGATTCCAATCGAATTAGACTAGCAATTTGCCAAGAAACGAAAAAACCCGAAGTTATCATGAAATCAAAAATCACTTTTCATTGGCTCGATTCCAATCGAATTAGACTAGCAATTTGCCAAGAAACGAAAAAACCCGAAGTTATCATGAAATCAAAAATCACTTTTCATTGGCTCGATTCCAATCGAATTAGACTAGCAATTTGCCAAGAAACGAAAAAACCCGAAGTTATCATGAAATCAAAAATCACTTTTCATTGGCTCGATTCCAATCGAATTAGACTAGCAATTTGCCAAGAAACGAAAAAACCCGAAGTTATCATGAAATCAAAAATCACTTTTCATTGGCTCGATTCCAATCGAATTAGACTAGCAATTTGCCAAGAAACGAAAAAACCCGAAGTTATCATGAAATCAAAAATCACTTTTCATTGGCTCGATTCCAATCGAATTAGACTAGCAATTTGCCAAGAAACGAAAAAACCCGAAGTTATCATGAAATCAAAAATCACTTTTCATTGGCTCGATTCCAATCGAATTAGACTTGTAATTAGCCAAAAATGAAAAACCCCGAAGTTCTCATGAAATCAAAAACCAGATTTCATTGACTCAATTCCAATCGAATTACACTAGCAATTCGCCGAAAACGATCAAACCCGAAGTTATCATGAAATCAAAAACCACATTTTATTGGCTCGATTCCAATCGAATTAGTCGAGCTATTCGCCAAAAATAAACAAACCCGATGTTATCATGAAATCAAAAACCACAATTCATAGACTCGATTCCAATCGAATCAGACTAGCAATTCGCCAAGAAACGAAAAAACCTGAAGTTATCATGAAATCGAAAGCCATGTTTCATTGGCTCGATTCCAATCCAATTAGACTAGCTATTCGCCAAAATAAACAAACCCGATGAAGTACACTAGCAATTCGCCGAAAACGATCGAACCCGAAGTTATCATGAAATCGAAAGCCATGTTTCATTGGCTCGATTCCAATCCAATTAGACTAGCTATTCGCCAAAATAAACAAACCCGATGAAGTACACTAGCAATTCGCCGAAAACGATCGAACCCGAAGTTATCATGAAATCGAAAGCCATGTTTCATTGGCTCGATTCCAATCCAATTAGACTAGCTATTCGCCAAAATAAACAAACCCGATGAAGTACACTAGCAATTCGCCGAAAACGATCGAACCCGAAGTTATCATGAAATCAAAAATCACTTTTCATTGGCTCGATTCCAATCGAATTAGTCGAGCTATTCGCCAAAAATGAACAAACCCGATGTAATCATGAAATCAAAAACCACAATTCATAGACACGATTCCAATCGAATCAGACTAGCAATTCGCCAAAAACAAACAAACCCGAAGTTATCCTGAAATCAAAAACCACTTTTTAATGGCTTGATTTTAATCGAATTGCACTAGCAATTCGCCAAAAATGAATAAACTCAAAATTAGCATGAAATAAAATATAACTTTTCCTTGGCTCGATTCCAATCGAATTAGACTTGCAATTAGCTAAAAATGAACAAACCCAAAGTTATCATGAAATCAAAAACCACTTTTCATTGTCTCGATTCCAATCGAATTAGACTAGCAATTCGCCAAGAAACGAAAAAACCCGAAGTTACCATGAAATCAAAAATCACTTTTCATTGGCTCGATTCCAATCGAATTAGACTAGCAATTCGCCAAGAAACGAAAAAACCCGAAGTTACCATGAAATCAAAAATCACTTTTCATTGGCTCGATTCCAATCGAATTAGACTAGCAATTCGCCAAGAAACGAAAAAACCCGAAGTTACCATGAAATCAAAAATCACTTTTCATTGGCTCGATTCCAATCGAATTAGACTAGCAATTCGCCAAGAAACGAAAAAACCCGAAGTTACCATGAAATCAAAAATCACTTTTCATTGGCTCGATTCCAATCGAATTAGACTAGCAATTCGCCAAGAAACGAAAAAACCCGAAGTTACCATGAAATCAAAAATCACTTTTCATTGGCTCGATTCCAATCGAATTAGTCGAGCTATTCGCCAAAAATGAACAAACCCGATGTTATCATGAAATCAAAAACCACAATTCATAGACTCGATTCCAATCGAATCAGACTAGCAATTCGCCAAAAACGAACAAACCCGAAGTTATCCTGAAATCAAAAACCACTTTTTAATGGCTTGATTTTAATCGAATTGCATTAGCAATTCGCCAAAAATGAATAAACTCAAAATTAGCATGAAATAAAATATAACTTTTTCTTGGCTCGATTCCAATCGAATTAGACTTGCAATTAGCTAAAAATGAAAAACCCCGAAGTTCTCATGAACTCAAAAACCAATTTTCATTGACTCGATTCCAATCGAATTACACTAGCAATTCGCCGAAAACGATCAAACCCGAAGTTATCATGAAAACAAAAGCCACTTTTCATCGACTCGATTCCAATCAAATTAGACCAGCTATTCGCCAAAACAAACAATCCTGAAGTTATTATAAAAGCAAAAACAACATTTTATTGGCTCGATTCCAATCGAATTAGACTAGAAATTCGCCAAAAATGATCAAACCCGAAGTTATCATGAAATCAAAAATCACTTTTCATTGGCTCGATTCCAATCGATTTAGACTAGCAATTAGCTAATAACGAACAACCCCGAAGTTATCTTCAAATCGAAAACTACTTTTCATTGGCTCGATTCCAATCGAACTACACTAGCAATTCGCCAAAAATGAACAAACCCGAAGTTATCACGAAATCAAAAGCTACTTTTCAGTGGCTTGATTCCAATCGAATTAGACTAGCAATTCGCCGAAACGAACAAACCTGAAGTTCTCTTGAAATCAAAATCAACTTTTCATTCGTTCGATTTCAGTCGAATTAGACTTATGATTTGCCAAAAATGAACAAACTAAAGTTATCAAGAAATCAAAAGCCATTTTTCATTGGCTCGATTTCAATCGAATTAGACTAGCAATTCGCCAAAAATGAAGAAACCCGAAGTTATCATGAAATTAAAAACTACTTTTCATTGACTTGATTCAAATCGAATTAGTCTAGCTATTTGCCAAAAATGAACAAACCTGAAGTTATCATGAAATCAAAAGCCACTTTTCATTGGCTCGATTCCAATCGAATTGGACTAGCAATTCGCCAAGAATCGAAAAAACCTGATGTTATCATGAAATTGAAAGCCACTTTTCACTGCTTCGATTCCAATCGAATTAGTCTAGCTATTGTAAAAAATGAACAATCCCGAGGTTAGTGTGAAATCAAAAACCACATTTCATTGGCTCGATTCCAAGCGAATTAGAATAGCGATTCGCCAAAAACTAACGAAGCTATTATCGTGAAATCAAAAACCACTTTTCATCGGCTCGATTCCAATCGAATTAGACTAGCAATTCGCCAAGAAATGAAAAAACCTAAAGTTATCATGAAATCAAAATCCACTTTTCACTAGCTCGATTCCAATTGATTTAGTCTAGCTATTCGCCAAAAATGAGAAAACCCGAAGACTCGATTCCAGTCGAATTAGACTAGCAATTTGCTAAGAAACGAAAAAACCCGAAGTTATCATGAAATCAAAAACCACCTTTCATTGGCTGAATTCCAATCGTATTAGTCTAGCTATTCGACAAAAATGAACAAGCACGAAGTTATCATGAAATCAAAAACTTCATTTCATTGGTTCGATTCCAAACGAATTAGACTAGCAATTCACCAAAAATGAGCAAACCAGAAGTTATCATGAAATCAAAAACTACTATACATCGGCTCGATTCTAGTCGAATTAGACTAGCAATTTGCCAAGAAACAAAAAAATCGGAACTTATCATGAAATCAAAATCCACTTTTCATTGGCTCAATTCCAAGTGGTTTAGTCTTGCTATTCGCCAAAAACAAACAAACCCCAAGTTATCATGAAATCAAGAACCACATTTCATTGGCTCGATTCCATTGGAATTAGACTAGAAATTCGTCAAAAATGAACAAACCTTAAATTATCATGAAATCAAAAACCATTCTTCATTGGCTCGAATCCAATCGTGTTAGACTAGCAATTCGCCAAAAATAAACAAACCCGAAGATATCTTGAAATCAATAACCACTTTTCATTGGCTCGATTCCAATCGAATTACACTAGCAACTCGCAAAAAATGAAGAAACCCGAAGTTATCATGAAATCAAAAACCACTTTTCATTGGCTCGATTCCAATCGAATTAGACTAGCAATTCGTAAAAAACAAACAACCCTGTAGTTATCATTAAATTAAAAACCACTTTTCATTGGCTTGATTCCAATCGAATTAGACTAACAATTCGCCTAAAGAACAAACTCGAAATTATCATGAAATCAAAAACCACTTTTCATTGGCTCGATTCCAATAGAATTGGACTAGAAATTCGCCAAGAAACAAAAAAACCTGAAATTATCATGAAATCAAAACCCACTTTTCATTGGCTCAATTCCAATCGAAGTAGTCCAGCTGTTCGCCAAAAATGAACAAACCCGTAGTTATCATGAAATCAAAAACCACATTTCATTGGCTGAATTCAAATCGAATTAGACTTGCAATTCGCCAAAAATGAACAAACCCGCGGTTATCACGAAATCAAGAACCACTTTTCATTGGCTCAATTTCAGCAGAATTAGACTAGCAATTCGCCAAAAATGAACAACCCCGAAGTTATCTTGAAATCAAAAACCACTTTTCATTGGCTTGATTACAATCGAATAACATTGGCAATTCGGCAAAATGAACAAACCCGAAGTTATCATGAAATCAAAACTCACTTTTCATTGGCACGATTCCAATCGACTTACACTAGCAATTCAACAAAATGAACAAACCCGAACTCCTCATGAAATTAAAAGTCTTTTTTCATTAGCTCGATTCCAATCGAATTAGACTAGCAATTACCCATAAATGAATAAACTCGAAATTATCGTGAAATAAAAAACTACTTTCAATTGGCTCGATTCCAATTGAATTAGACTAGCAATTCGCCAAAAAGAACAAACTCGAAATTATCATGAAATCAAAACCCACTTTTCGTTGGCTCAATTTCAATCGAATTAGACTAGCAATTCGCCGTGAAATGGAAAAACTCGAAGTTATCATGAAATCAAAAACCACTTTTCATTGGCTCGATTCCAATCGAATTAGTCCAGCTATTCGCCAAAAACCAACGAACCCGATGTTATCATGAAATCAAAAACCACAATTCATAGACTCGATTCCAATCGAATTAGACTAGCAAATCGCTAAAAATGAACAAACCCGAAGTTATCCTGAAATCAAAAATGACTTTTCATTGTCTCGATTCCAATTGAATTACACTACGAATTCACCAGAAACAAACAAACCCAAAGTTATCGTGAAATCAAAAGCCACTTTTCATTGGCTCGATTCCAATCAAATTAGACTAGCACTTCCCTAAAAAGGAACAAACCCAAAGTTATCGTGAATTCAAAAACCACTTTTCATTGGCTCAATTCCAATCGAGTTACTCTAGCTATTTGCCAAAAATGAACAAACCCGAAGTTATCATGAAATCAAAAACAACTTTTCATTACCTTGATTCCAATCGAATTGATCTAGCTATTCGCCAAAAATGAACAAACCCGAAGTTAGCATAAAATCAAAAACCACATTTCATTGGCTCGATTCCAAACGAATTAGACTAGCAACTCGGTAAAAACAATAAAACCCGAAGTTATCATGAAATCAAAAACCACTTTTTATCGGGACGATTCCAATCGAATTCGACGAGCAATTTTCCAAGAATCGAAAAAACCTGAAGTTAACATGAAATCAAAAGCCATTTTTCATTGCCTCGATTCCAATTGATTTAGTCTAGCTATTCACCAGAAACGAACAAACCCAAAATTATCATGAAATTAAAAGCAACTTTCCATTGGCTCGATTCCGATTGAGTTAGACTAGCAATTCGCCAAGAAACGTAAAAACCTGAAGTTTTCATGAAATCAAAAACCACTTTTCATTGGCTCGATTGCAATCGAATTATTCTAGCTATTCGCCAAAAATGAACAAACCCAAAGTTATCATGAAATCAAAAACCACATGTCGTTGGCTCGATTCCAAACCAATTAGACTAGCAATTTGCCAAAAATGAACAAACCCGAAGTTATCATGAAATCAAAAACCACTTTTCACCAGCTCAATTCCAATCGAATTAGACAAGCAATTCGCTAAGAAACTAAAAAACCTAAAGTTATCATGAAATTAAAAACCACTTTTAATTGGCTTGATTCCAAGTGATTTAGTCTAGCTATTCTCCAAAAATGAACAAACCCGAAGTTATCATGAAATCAAGAACCACATTTCATTGGCTCGATTCCAATTGAATTAGACTAGCAATTCGCCAAAAATGAACAAACTTGAAATTATCATGAAATCGAAATCCATTTTTCATTGGCTCGATTCCAATCAAATTAGACTACAAATTCACCAAAAATGAACAAACCCGAAGTTATCTTGAATCAAAAGCCACTTTTTATTTGCTCGATTCTAATCGAATTACACTAGCAATTCGCCAAAAATGAACAAACCCGAGGTTATCACGAAATCAAGAACCACTTTTCATTGGCTCGATTTCAGTAGAATTAGACTAGCAATTCGCCAAAAACGAACAACCCCGAAGTTATCTTGAAATCAAAAACCACTTTTCTTGGCTTGATTACAATCGAATAACATTGGCAATTCGGCAAAATGAACAAACACGAATTTATCATGAAATCAAAACTCACTTTTCATTGGCACAATTCCAATTGAATTACACTAGCAATTCACCAAAATGAACAAACCCGAACTCCTCATGAAATTAAAAGTCTTTTTTCATTAGCTCGATTCCAATCGAATTAGACTAGCAATTACCCATAAATGAACAAACTCGAAATTATCGTGAAATAAAAAACTACTTTTAATTGGCTCGATTCCAATTGAAATAGACTAGCAATTCACCAAAAAGAACAAACCCGAAATTATCATAAAATCAAAAACCACTTTTCGTCGGCTCGATTTCAATCGAATTAGACTAGCAATTCGCCATGAAACGAAAAAACTCGAAGTTATCATGAAATCAAAAACCACTTTTCATTGGCTCGATTCCAACCGAATTAGTCCAGCTATTCGCCAAAAACCAACAAACCCAATGTTATCATGAAATCAAAAACCACAATTCATAGACTTGATTCCAATCGAATTAGACTAGCAAATCGCCAAAAACGAACAAACCCGAAGTTAGCCTGAAATCAAAAATGATTTTTCGTTGTCTCGATTCCAATCGAATTACACTACGAATTCGCCAGAAACGAACAAACCCAAAGTTATCCTGAAATCAAAAGCCACTTTTCATTGGCTCGATTCCAATCAAATTAGACTAGCACTTCGCTAAAAATGAACAACCCCAAAGTTATCTTGAAATCGAAAACCCTTTTTATTGGCTCGATTACAATCGAGTTACATAGCAATTCGCCAAAAATGAACAAACACGAAGTTATCATGAAATCAAAAGCCACTTTTCATTGGCTCTATTCCAATCGAATTAGACTAGCAATTTGCCAGAACGAACAAACCTGAAGTTCTCTTGAAATTAAAAGCCGCTTTCATTCGTTCGATTCCAATCGAATTAGTCTAGCAATTTGCCAAAAATTAACAAACCGAAGTTACCAAGAAGTCAAAAGCCACCTTCCTTTGGCTCGATTCGAATCGAATTAGACTAACAATTCGCCAAAAACGAACAAACCCGAAGTTATCATGAAATCAAAAACCACTTTTCATTGTCTCGATTCCAATCGAATTGATCTAGCTATTCGCCAAAAATGAACAAACCCGAAGTTAGCATAAAATCAAAAACCACATTTCATTGGCTCAATTCCAAACGAATTAGACTAGCAATTCGGTAAAAATAAACAAACCCGAAGTTATCATAAAATCAAAAACCACTTTTTATCGGGACGATTCCAATAGAATTAGACTAGCAATTTTCCAAGAATTGAAAAAACCTGAAGTTAACATAAAATCAAAAACCATTTTTCATTGCCTCGATTCCAATTGATTTAGTCTAGCTATTCGCCAGAAACGAACAAACCCAAAATTATCATGAAATTAAAAGCAACTTTCCATTGGCTCGATTCCGATTGAATTAGACTAGCAATTCGCCAAGAAACGAAAAAACATGAAGTTATCAAGAAGTCAAAAACCACTTTTTATTGGCTCGATTGCAATCGAATTATTCTAGCTATTCGCCAAAAACGAACAAACCCGAAGTTATCATGAAATCAAAAACCACATTTCGTTGGCTCGATTCCAAACCAATTAGACTAGCAATTTGCCAAAAATTAACAAACCCGAAGTTATCATGAAATCAAAAATCACTTTTCACCGGCTCAATTCCAATCGAATTAGACAAGCAATTCGCCAAAAAACGAAAAAACCTGAAGTTATCATGAAATTGAAAACCACTTTTAATTGGCATGATTCCAAATGATTTAGTCTAGCTATTCTCCAAAAACAAACAAACCCGAAGTTATCATGAAATCAAGAACCACATTTCGTTGGCTCGATTCCATTTGAATTAGACTAGCAATTCGCTAAAAACAAACAAACCTGAAATTATCATGAAATCGAAATCCATTTTTCATTGGCTCGATTCCAATCGAATTAGACTAGAAATTCGCGAAAAATGAACAAACCCGAAGTTATCTTGAATCAAAAGCCACTTTTCATTTGATCGATTCTAATCGAATTACACTAGCAATGTGTCAAAAAAGAAGAAACTTGAAGTTATCGTGAAATCAAAAAACCACTTTTCATTGGTTCGATTCCAATCGAATTAGACTTGCAATTCGCCAAAGACGAACAAACCCGAAGTTATCATGAAATCAAAAATCACTTTTCATTAGCTCGATTCAAATGGAATTAGGCTAGCAATTCGCCAGAAATGAACAAACTCAAAATTATCCTGAAATCGAAACCAGTTTTCATTGGCTCAATTCCAATTGTATTAGTCCAGCTATTCGTAAAAAAATGAACAAACCCAAAGTTATCAGGAAATCAAAAATAGCATTTCATTGGCTCGATTCCAATTGTATTAGTCCAACTACTCGTAAAAAATGAACAAACCCTAAGTTATCAAGAAATCAAAAACAGCATCTCATTGGCTCGATTCAAATCGAATTAGACTTGCAATTCGCCAAAGACAAACAAACCGGAAGCTATCATGAAATCAAAAACCACTTTTCATTATCTCGATTCAAATGGAATTAGGCTAGCAATTCACAAAAAATGAACAACCCCGAAGTTATCTTGAAATCGAAAACCACTTTTCATTGGCTCGATTCCAATCGAATTAGACTAGCAATTCGCCAAAATTAAACAAACCCAAAGTTATAATGAAATCCATAGCCCCTCTTCATTGGCTCGATTCCAACCGAATTAGACTAGCAATTCGCCAAAATGAACAAACCCGAAGTTGCCATGAAATCAAAAGTCACTTCGCATTGGCTCGATTCCAATCGAATTAGACTAGCATTTTGCCAAAAATAACAAACCCGAAATTAAAATGAAATCAAAAACCACTTTTCATTGGCTGGATTCCAATCGAATTAGACTAGCAATTCGCCAAGAATCGAAAAACCCGACATTATCATGAAATCAAAAACCACTTTTCATTTTCTCGATTCCAATCGAATTAGTCCAGCTATTCGCCAAAAATGAACAAACCTGATGTTATCATGAAATCAAAAGCCACTTTTCATTGGCTCTATTCAAATAGAATTAGACTAGCAATTTGCCAGAATGAACAAACCTGAAGTTCTCTTGAAATCAAAACCCGCTTTTCATTCGTTCGATTCCAATCGATTTAGTCTAGCAATTTAACAAAATTTAACAAACCAAAGTTATCAAGAAATCAAAAGCCACCTTCCTTTGGCTCGATTCCAATTGAATTAGACTAGCAATTCGCCAAAAACGAACAAACCCGAAGTCATCATGAATTCAAAAACCACTTTCCATTGGCTCGATTCCAATTGAGTTGCTCTAGCTATTCGCCAAAAGCTAACAAACCCGAAGTTATCATGAATTCAAAAACCACTTTTCATTGGCTCGATTCCAATTGAGTTGCTCTAGCTATTCGCCAAAAATGAACAAACCTGAAGTTATCATGAAATCAAAAACCACTTTTCATTACCTCGATTCCAATCGAATTGGTCTAGCTATTCGCCAAAAATGAACAAACCCGAAGTTAGCATGAAATCAAAAATCACATTTCATTGGCTCGATTCCAAACAAATTAGACTAGCAATTCGGCAAAAATAAACAAACCCGAATGTATCATGAAATCAAAAACCACTTTTTATCGGGACGATTCCAATCGAATTAGACTAGCAATCTTCCAAGAAACGAAAAAACCTGAAGCTAACATGAAATCAAAAACCATTTTTCATTGCCTCTATTCCAATTGATTTACTCTATCTATTCGCCAGAAACGAACAAACCCGAAATTATCATGAAATTAAAAGCCACTTTCCGTTGGCTCGATTCCAATTGAATTAGACTAGCAATTCGCCAAGAAATTAAAAAACCAGAAGTTATCATGAAATCAAAAGCCACTTTTCATGGGCTCGATTCCAATCGAATTATTCTAGCTATTCGCCAAAAATGGACAAACCCGAAGTTATCATGAAATCAAAAACCACATTTCATTTGCTCGATTCCAAACCAATTAGACTAGCAATTTTCCAAAAATGAACAATTCCAAAATTATCATGAAATCAAAAACCACTTTTCACCGGCTCAATTCCAATCAAGTTAGACTAGCAATTCGCCAAGAAATGAAAAACGTGAAGTTATCATGAAATTAAAAACCACTTTTAATTGGCTTGATTCCAAGTGATTTAGTCCAGCTATTCGCCAAAAACAAACAAACCCGAAGTTATTATGAAATCAAGAACCACATTTCATTGGCTCGATTCTAATTGAATTAGACTAGCAATTTGCCAAAAACGAACAAACCTGAAATTATCATGAAATCGAAATCCATTTCTCATTGGCTCGATTTCAATCGAATTAGACTAGAAATTCGCCAAAAATGAACAATCCCGAAGTTATCTTGAATCAAAAGCCACTTTTCATTTGCTCGATTCTAATCCAATTACACTAGCAATTCGTCAAAAATGAAGAAACCCGAAGTTATCGCGAAATCAAAAATCACTTTTCATTGGTTCGATTCCAATCGAATTAGACTAGCAATTCGCAAAAAACTAACAAACCTGAAGTTATCATTAAAATAAAAACCACTTTTCATTGGCTCGATTCCAATTGTATTAGTCCAGTTATTCGTCAAAAATGAACAAACCCGAAGTTATCATGAAATCAAAAACAGCATTTCATCGGCTCGATTCAAATCGAATTAGACTTGCAATTCGCCAAAGACGAACAAACCCGAATTTAACTTGAAATCAAAAACCACTTTTCATTAGCTCGATTTAAATGGAATTAGGCTAGCAATTCGCCAAAAACGAACAACCCCGAAGTTATCTTGAAATCGAAAACCACTTTTCATCGGCTCGATTCCAAACGAATTAGACTAGCAATTCCCTAAAAATGAACAAACCCAAAGTTATAATGAAATCCATAGCCCCTCTTCATTGCCTCGATTCTAATGGAATTAGACTAGCATTTCGCCAAAAAATAACAAACCTGAAATTAAAATGAAATCAAAAACCACTTTTCATTGGCCAGATTCCAATCGAATTAGACTAGCAATTCGTCAAGAATTGAAAAAACCTGACGTTCTCATGAAATCAAAAATCACTTTTCATTTTCTCGATTCCAATCGAATTAGTCCAGCTATTCGCCAAAAACGAACAAACCCGAAGTTATCATGAAATCAAAAACCACATTTCATTGGCTCAATTCAAATCAAATTAGACTTGTAATTTGCCAAAAATGAACAAACCCAAAGTTATCACGAAATCAAGAACCACTTTTCATTGGCTCGATTCCAGTAGAATTAGACTAGCAATTCGCCAAAAACGAACAACCCCGAAGTTATCTAGAAATCAAAAACCACTTTTTATTGGCTTGATTACAATCGAATAACATTGGCAATTCGGCAAAATGAACACACCCGAAGTTATCATGAAATCAAAACTCACTTTTCATTGGCACGATTCCAATCGAATTAGACTAGCAATTCACCAAAATGAACAAACCCGAACTCCTCATGAAATTAAAAGTCTTTTTTCATTAGACCGATTCCAATCGACTTAGACGAGCAATTCGCTAAAAATGAACAAACTCGAAATTATCGTGAAATAAAAAACTACTTTTAATTGTCTCGATTCCAATTGAATTAGACTAGCAATTCGCCAAAAAGAACAAACCCGAAATTATCATGAAATCAAAAACCACTTTTCGTCGGCTCGAATTCAATCGAATTAGACTAGCAATTTGCCATGAAACGAAAAAACTCGAAGATATCATGAAATCAAAAACCACTTTTCATTGGCTCGATTCAATCGAATTAGTCCAGCTATTCGCCAAAAACCAACAAACCCGATGTTATCATGAAATCAAAAACCACAATGCATAGACTCGATTCCAATCGAATTAGACTAGCAATTCACCAAAAACGAACAAACCCAAAGTTATCCTGAAATCAAAAACGACTTTTCATTGTCTCGATTCCAATCGAATTACACTACCAATTCGCCAGAAATTAACAAACCCGAAGTTATCATGAAATCAAAAGCCACTTTTCATTGGCTCGATTCCAATCAAATTAGACTAGCACTTCGCTAAAAACGAACAACCCCAAAGTTATCTTGAAATCGAAAACCCCTTTTTATTGGCCCGATTCCAATCGAGTTACACTAGCAATTCGCTAAAAATGAACAAATCCAAAGTTATCATGAAATCAAAAGCCACTTTTCATTGGCTCTATTCCAATCGAATTAGACTAGCAATTCGCCAGAACGAACAAACCTGAAGTTCTCTTGAAATCAAAACCCGCTTTTCTTTCGTTCGATTCCAATCGAATTAGACTAGCAATTCGCCAGAACGAACAAACCTGAAGTTCTCTTGAAATCAAAACCCGCTTTTCTTTCGTTCGATTCCAATCGAATTAGACTAGCAATTCGCCAGAACGAACAAACCTGAAGTTCTCTTGAAATCAAAACCCGCTTTTCTTTCGTTCGATTCCAATCGAATTGGTCTAGCTATTCGCCAAAAACGAACAAACCCGAAGTTTTCATGAAATCAAAAACCACATTTCATTGCCTCGATTCCAATCGAATTGGTCTAGCTATTCGCCAAAAATGAACAAACGCGAAGTTAGCATGAAATCAAAAACCACATTTCATTGGCTCGATTCCAAACGAATTTGACTAGCAATTCGGCAAAAACAAACAAACACGAAGTTATCATGAAATCAAAAACCACTTTTTATCGGGACGATTCCATTCAAATTAGACTAGCAATTTTCCAAGAAACGAAAAAACCTGAAGTTAACATGAAATCAAAAATCATTTTTCATTACCTCGATTCCAATTGATTTAGTCTAGCTATTCGCCAGATACGAACAAACCCGAAATTATCATGAAATTAAAAGCTACTTTCCATTGGCTCGATTCCAATCGAATTAGACTAGCAATTCGGATCGTGAAATCAAAAAACCACTTTTCATTGGCTCGATTCTAATTGAATCATTCTAGCTATTCGCCAAAAACGAACAAACCCGAAGTTATCATGAAATCAAAAACCACATTTCACCGGCTCGATTCCAAACCAATTAGACTAGCAATTTGCCAAAAATGAACAAACCCGAAGTTATCATGAAATCCAAAACCACTTTTCACCAGCTCAATTCCAATCGAATTAGACAAGCAATTCGCCAAGAAACGAAAAAACCTGAAGTTATCATGAAATTAAAAAGCACTTTTAATTGGCTTGATTCCAAGTGATTTAGTCTAGCTATTAGCCAAAAACGAACAAACCCGAAGTTATCATGAAATCAACAACCACATTTCATTGGCTCGATTCGAATTGAATTAGACTAGCAATTCGCCAAAAATGAACAAACCTGAAATTATCATGAAATCGAAATCCATTTTTCATTGGCTCGATTCCAATCGAATTAGACTAGAAATTCGCTAAAAATGAACAAACCCGAAGTTATCTTGAATCGAAAGCCAATTTTCATTAGCTCGATTCTAATCGAATTACACTAGCAATTCGCCAAAAATGAAGAAACCCGAAGTTATCGTGAAATCGAAAATCACTTTTCATCGGTTCGATTCCAATCGAATTAGACTAGCAATTCGTCAAAAACTAACAAACCCGAAGTTATCATTAAATTAAAAACCACTTTTCATTGGCTCGATTCTAATTGAATTAGACTAGCAATTCGCCAAAAATGAACAAACTCAAAATTGTCATGAAATCGAAACCACTTTTCGTTGGCTCGATTCTAATCGAATTGAAAACCAGTTTTCACTGGCTCGATTCCAATTGTATTAGTCCAGCTATTCGTCAAAAAAGAACAAACCCGAATTTATCATGAAATCAAAAACAGCATTTCATTGCCTCGATTCAAATCGAATTAGACTTGCAATTCGCTAAAGACGAACAAACCCGAATTTATCATGAAATCAAAAACCACTTTTCATTAGCTCGATTCAAATGGAATTAGGCTAGCAATTCGCCAAAAAATGAACAACCCCGAAGTTATCTTGAAATCGAAAACAATTGAATTAGACTAGCAATTCCCCAAAAATGAACAAACCCAAAGTTATAATGAAATCCATAGCCCCTCTTCATTGGCTCGATTCCAATGGAATTAGACTAGCATTTCGCCAAAAAATAACAAACCTGAAATTAAAATGAAATCAAAAACAACTTTTCATTGGCTGGATTCCAATCGAATTAGACTAGCAATTCGTCAAGAATTGAAAAAACCCAACGTTATCATGAAATCAAAAACCACTTTTCATTTTCTCGATTCCAATCGAATTAGTCCAGCTATTCGCCAAAAACGAACAAACCAGAAGTTATCATGAAATCAAAAACCACGTTTCATTGGCTCAATTCAAATCAAATTAGAATCGCAATTTGCCAAAAATGAACAAACCCGAAGTTATCACGAAATCTAGAACCACTTTTCATTGGCTCGATTCCAGTAGAATTAGACTAGCAATTCGCCAAAAACGAACAACCCCGAAGTTATCTAGAAATCAAAAACCACTTTTTATTGGCTTGATTACAATCGAATAACATTGGCAATTCGGCAAAATGAACACACCCGAAGTTATCATGAAATCAAAACTCACTTTTCATTGGCACGATTCCAATCGAATTAGACTAGCAATTCACCAAAATGAACAAACCCGAACTCCTCATGAAATTAAAAGTCTTTTTTCATTAGACCGATTCCAATCGAATTAGACGAGCAATTCGCTAAAAATGAACAAACTCGAAATTATCGTGAAATAAAAAACTACTTTTAATTGTCTCGATTCCAATTGAATTAGACTAGCAATTCGCCAAAAAGAACAAACCCGAAATTATCATGAAATCAAAAACCACTTTTCGTCGGCTCGAATTCAATCGAATTAGACTAGCAATTTGCCATGAAACGAAAAAACTCAAAGTTATCATGAAATCAAAAACCACTTTTCATTGGCTCGAATTCAATCGAATTAGACTAGCAATTTGCCATGAAACGAAAAAACTCGAAGTTATCATGAAATCAAGAACCACTTTTCACTGGCTCGATTCAATCGAATTAGTCCAGCTATTCGCCAAAAACCAACAAACCCGATGTTATCATGAAATCAAAAACCACAATTCATAGACTCGATTCCAATCGAATTAGACTAGCAATTCCCCAAAAACGAACAAACCCAAAGTTATCCTAAAATCAAAAACGACTTTTCATTGTCTCGATTCCAATCGAATTACACTACCAATTCGCCAGAAATTAACAAACCTGAAGTTATCATGAAATCAAAAGACACTTTTCATTTGCTCGATTCCAATCAAATTAGACTAGCACTTCGCTAAAAACGAACAACCCCAAAGTTATCTTGAAATCGAAAACCCCTTTTTATTGGCCCGATTCCAATCGAGTTACACTAGCAATTCGCTAAAAACGAACAAATCCGAAGTTATCATGAAATCAAAAGCCACTTTTCATTGGCTCTATTCCAATCGAATTAGACTAGCAATTCGCCAGAACGAACAAACCTGAAGTTCTCTTGAAATCAAAACCCGCTTTTCTTTCGTTCGATTCCAATCGAATTAGTCTAGCAATTCGGATCGTGAAATCAAAAAACCACTTTTCATTGGCTCGATTCTAATTGAATCATTCTAGCTATTCGCCAAAAACGAACAAACCCGAAGTTATCATGAAATCAAAAACCACATTTCACCGGCTTGATTCCAAACCAATTAGACTAGCAATTTGCCAAAAATGAACAAACCCGAAGTTATCATGAAATCCAAAACCACTTTTCACCAGCTCAATTCCAATCGAATTAGACAAGCAATTCGCCAAAAATGAACAAACCTGAAATTATCATGAAATCGAAATCCATTTTTCATTGGCTCGATTCCAATCGAATTAGACTAGCAATTTGCCATGAAACGAAAAAACTCGAAGTTATCATGAAATCAAATACCACTTTTCATTGGATAGATTCCAATCGAATTAGACTAGCAATTTGCCATGAAACGAAAAAACTCGAAGTTATCATGAAATCAAATACCACTTTTCATTGGATAGATTCCAATCGAATTAGACTAGCAATTTGCCATGAAACGAAAAAACTCGA
This sequence comes from Olea europaea var. sylvestris, assembly GCF_002742605.1. Classification (NCBI taxonomy): domain Eukaryota; kingdom Viridiplantae; phylum Streptophyta; class Magnoliopsida; order Lamiales; family Oleaceae; genus Olea; species Olea europaea. The sequence goes on from NW_019235616.1 coordinate 136,165, forward strand.
AGTTATCATGAAATCAAATACCACTTTTCATTGGATAGATTCCAATCGAATTAGACTAGCAATTTGCCATGAAACGAAAAAACTCGAAGTTATCATGAAATCAAATACCACTTTTCATTGGATAGATTCCAATCGAATTAGACTAGCAATTTGCCATGAAACGAAAAAACTCGAAGTTATCATGAAATCAAATACCACTTTTCATTGGATAGATTCCAATCGAATTAGACTAGCAATTTGCCATGAAACGAAAAAACTCGAAGTTATCATGAAATCAAATACCACTTTTCATTGGATAGATTCCAATCGAATTAGACTAGCAATTTGCCATGAAACGAAAAAACTCGAAGTTATCATGAAATCAAATACCACTTTTCATTGGATAGATTCCAATCGAATTAGACTAGCAATTTGCCATGAAACGAAAAAACTCGAAGTTATCATGAAATCAAATACCACTTTTCATTGGATAGATTCCAATCGAATTAGACTAGCAATTTGCCATGAAACGAAAAAACTCGAAGTTATCATGAAATCAAATACCACTTTTCATTGGATAGATTCCAATCGAATTAGACTAGCAATTTGCCATGAAACGAAAAAACTCGAAGTTATCATGAAATCAAATACCACTTTTCATTGGATAGATTCCAATCGAATTAGACTAGCAATTTGCCATGAAACGAAAAAACTCGAAGTTATCATGAAATCAAATACCACTTTTCATTGGATAGATTCCAATCGAATTAGACTAGCAATTTGCCATGAAACGAAAAAACTCGAAGTTATCATGAAATCAAATACCACTTTTCATTGGATAGATTCCAATCGAATTAGACTAGCAATTTGCCATGAAACGAAAAAACTCGAAGTTATCATGAAATCAAATACCACTTTTCATTGGATAGATTCCAATCGAATTAGACTAGCAATTTGCCATGAAACGAAAAAACTCGAAGTTATCATGAAATCAAAAACCACATTTCATTGCCTCGATTCCAATCGAATTGGTCTAGCTATTCGCCAAAAACGAACAAACGCGAAGTTGGCATGAAATCAAAAACCACATTTCATCGGCTCGATTCCAATCGAATTTGACTAGCAATTCGGCAAAAACAAACAAACACGAAGTTATCATGAAATCAAAAACCACTTTTTATCGGGACGATTCCAATCAAATTAGACTAGCAATTTTTCAAGAAACGAAAAAGCCTGAAGTTAACATGAAATAAAAAATCATTTTTCATTACCTCGATTCCAATTGATTTAGTCTAGCTATTCGCCAGAAACGAACAAACCCGAAATTATCATGAAATTAAAAGCTACTTTCCATTGGCTCGATTCCAATCGAGTTAGACTAGCAATTCGGATCGTGAAATCAAAAAACCACTTTTCATTGGCTCGATTCTAATTGAATCATTCTAGCTATTCGCCAAAAACGAACAAACCCGAAGTTATCTTGAATCCAAAGCCACTTTTCATTTGCTCGATTCTAATCGAATTACACTAGCAATTCGCCAAAAATGAAGAAACCCGAAGTTATCGTGAAATCAAAAATCACTTTTCATCGGTTCGATTCCAATCGAATTAGACTAGCAATTCGCCAAAAACGAACAAACCCGAAGTTATCTTGAATCCAAAGCCACTTTTCATTTGCTCGATTCTAATCGAATTACACTAGCAATTCGCCAAAAATGAAGAAACCCGAAGTTATCGTGAAATCAAAAATCACTTTTCATCGGTTCGATTCCAATCGAATTAGACTAGCAATTCGCCAAAAACGAACAAACCCGAAGTTATCTTGAATCCAAAGCCACTTTTCATTTGCTCGATTCTAATCGAATTACACTAGCAATTCGCCAAAAATGAAGAAACCCGAAGTTATCGTGAAATCAAAAATCACTTTTCATCGGTTCGATTCCAATCGAATTAGACTAGCAATTCGCCAAAAACGAACAAACCCGAAGTTATCTTGAATCCAAAGCCACTTTTCATTTGCTCGATTCTAATCGAATTACACTAGCAATTCGCCAAAAATGAAGAAACCCGAAGTTATCGTGAAATCAAAAATCACTTTTCATCGGTTCGATTCCAATCGAATTAGACTAGCAATTCGCCAAAAACGAACAAACCCGAAGTTATCTTGAATCCAAAGCCACTTTTCATTTGCTCGATTCTAATCGAATTACACTAGCAATTCGCCAAAAATGAAGAAACCCGAAGTTATCGTGAAATCAAAAATCACTTTTCATCGGTTCGATTCCAATCGAATTAGACTAGCAATTCGCCAAAAACGAACAAACCCGAAGTTATCTTGAATCCAAAGCCACTTTTCATTTGCTCGATTCTAATCGAATTACACTAGCAATTCGCCAAAAATGAAGAAACCCGAAGTTATCGTGAAATCAAAAATCACTTTTCATCGGTTCGATTCCAATCGAATTAGACTAGCAATTCGCCAAAAACGAACAAACCCGAAGTTATCTTGAATCCAAAGCCACTTTTCATTTGCTCGATTCTAATCGAATTACACTAGCAATTCGCCAAAAATGAAGAAACCCGAAGTTATCGTGAAATCAAAAATCACTTTTCATCGGTTCGATTCCAATCGAATTAGACTAGCAATTCGCCAAAAACGAACAAACCCGAAGTTATCTTGAATCCAAAGCCACTTTTCATTTGCTCGATTCTAATCGAATTACACTAGCAATTCGCCAAAAATGAAGAAACCCGAAGTTATCGTGAAATCAAAAATCACTTTTCATCGGTTCGATTCCAATCGAATTAGACTAGCAATTCGCCAAAAACGAACAAACCCGAAGTTATCTTGAATCCAAAGCCACTTTTCATTTGCTCGATTCTAATCGAATTACACTAGCAATTCGCCAAAAATGAAGAAACCCGAAGTTATCGTGAAATCAAAAATCACTTTTCATCGGTTCGATTCCAATCGAATTAGACTAGCAATTCGCCAAAAACGAACAAACCCGAAGTTATCTTGAATCCAAAGCCACTTTTCATTTGCTCGATTCTAATCGAATTACACTAGCAATTCGCCAAAAATGAAGAAACCCGAAGTTATCGTGAAATCAAAAATCACTTTTCATCGGTTCGATTCCAATCGAATTAGACTAGCAATTCGCCAAAAACGAACAAACCCGAAGTTATCTTGAATCCAAAGCCACTTTTCATTTGCTCGATTCTAATCGAATTACACTAGCAATTCGCCAAAAATGAAGAAACCCGAAGTTATCGTGAAATCAAAAATCACTTTTCATCGGTTCGATTCCAATCGAATTAGACTAGCAATTCGCCAAAAACGAACAAACCCGAAGTTATCTTGAATCCAAAGCCACTTTTCATTTGCTCGATTCTAATCGAATTACACTAGCAATTCGCCAAAAATGAAGAAACCCGAAGTTATCGTGAAATCAAAAATCACTTTTCATCGGTTCGATTCCAATCGAATTAGACTAGCAATTCGCCAAAAACGAACAAACCCGAAGTTATCTTGAATCCAAAGCCACTTTTCATTTGCTCGATTCTAATCGAATTACACTAGCAATTCGCCAAAAATGAAGAAACCCGAAGTTATCGTGAAATCAAAAATCACTTTTCATCGGTTCGATTCCAATCGAATTAGACTAGCAATTCGCCAAAAACGAACAAACCCGAAGTTATCTTGAATCCAAAGCCACTTTTCATTTGCTCGATTCTAATCGAATTACACTAGCAATTCGCCAAAAATGAAGAAACCCGAAGTTATCGTGAAATCAAAAATCACTTTTCATCGGTTCGATTCCAATCGAATTAGACTAGCAATTCGCCAAAAACGAACAAACCCGAAGTTATCTTGAATCCAAAGCCACTTTTCATTTGCTCGATTCTAATCGAATTACACTAGCAATTCGCCAAAAATGAAGAAACCCGAAGTTATCGTGAAATCAAAAATCACTTTTCATCGGTTCGATTCCAATCGAATTAGACTAGCAATTCGCCAAAAACGAACAAACCCGAAGTTATCTTGAATCCAAAGCCACTTTTCATTTGCTCGATTCTAATCGAATTACACTAGCAATTCGCCAAAAATGAAGAAACCCGAAGTTATCGTGAAATCAAAAATCACTTTTCATCGGTTCGATTCCAATCGAATTAGACTAGCAATTCGCCAAAAACGAACAAACCCGAAGTTATCTTGAATCCAAAGCCACTTTTCATTTGCTCGATTCTAATCGAATTACACTAGCAATTCGCCAAAAATGAAGAAACCCGAAGTTATCGTGAAATCAAAAATCACTTTTCATCGGTTCGATTCCAATCGAATTAGACTAGCAATTCGCCAAAAACGAACAAACCCGAAGTTATCTTGAATCCAAAGCCACTTTTCATTTGCTCGATTCTAATCGAATTACACTAGCAATTCGCCAAAAATGAAGAAACCCGAAGTTATCGTGAAATCAAAAATCACTTTTCATCGGTTCGATTCCAATCGAATTAGACTAGCAATTCGCCAAAAACGAACAAACCCGAAGTTATCTTGAATCCAAAGCCACTTTTCATTTGCTCGATTCTAATCGAATTACACTAGCAATTCGCCAAAAATGAAGAAACCCGAAGTTATCGTGAAATCAAAAATCACTTTTCATCGGTTCGATTCCAATCGAATTAGACTAGCAATTCGCCAAAAACGAACAAACCCGAAGTTATCTTGAATCCAAAGCCACTTTTCATTTGCTCGATTCTAATCGAATTACACTAGCAATTCGCCAAAAATGAAGAAACCCGAAGTTATCGTGAAATCAAAAATCACTTTTCATCGGTTCGATTCCAATCGAATTAGACTAGCAATTCGCCAAAAACGAACAAACCCGAAGTTATCTTGAATCCAAAGCCACTTTTCATTTGCTCGATTCTAATCGAATTACACTAGCAATTCGCCAAAAATGAAGAAACCCGAAGTTATCGTGAAATCAAAAATCACTTTTCATCGGTTCGATTCCAATCGAATTAGACTAGCAATTCGCCAAAAACGAACAAACCCGAAGTTATCTTGAATCCAAAGCCACTTTTCATTTGCTCGATTCTAATCGAATTACACTAGCAATTCGCCAAAAATGAAGAAACCCGAAGTTATCGTGAAATCAAAAATCACTTTTCATCGGTTCGATTCCAATCGAATTAGACTAGCAATTCGCCAAAAACTAACAAACCCGAAGTTATCATTAAATTAAAAATCACTTTTCATTGGCTCGATTCTAATTGAATTAGACTAGCAATTCGCCAAAAATGAACAAACTCAAAATTATCACGAAATCGAAACCACTTTTCGTTGGCTCGATTCTAATCGAATTAAAAACCAGTTTTCACTGGCTCGATTCCAATTGTATTAGTCCAGCTATTCGTCAAAAAAGAACAAACCCGAATTTATCATGAAATCAAAAACAGCATTTCATTGGGTCAATTCAAATCGAATTAGACTTGCAATTCGCCAAAGACGAACAAACCCGAATTTATCATGAAATCAAAAACCACTTTTCATTAGCTCGATTCAAATGGAATTAGGCTAGCAATTCGCCAAAAAACGAACAACCCCGAAGTTATCTTGAAATCGAAAACCACTTTTCATCGGCTCGATTCCAAACGAATTTGACTAGCAATTCCCCAAAAACAAACAAACACGAAGTTATCATGAAATCAAAAACCACTTTTTATCGGGACGATTCCAATCTAATTAGACTAGCAATTTTTCAAGAAACGAAAAAGCCTGAAGTTAACATGAAATCAAAAATCATTTTTCATTACCTCGATTCCAATTGATTTAGTCTAGCTATTCGCCAGAAACGAACAAACCCGAAATTATCATGAAATTAAAAGCTACTTTCCATTGGCTCGATTCCAATCGAATTAGACTAGCAATTCGGATCGTGAAATCAAAAAACCACTTTTCATTGGCTCGATTCTAATTGAATCATTCTAGCTATTCGCCAAAAATGAACAAACCCGAAGTTATCATGAAATCAAAAATCACATTTCATTGGCTCGATTCCAATCCAATTAGACTAGCAATTTGCCAAAAATGATCAAACCCGAATTTATCATGAAATCAAAAACCACTTTTCACCAGCTCAATTCCAATCGAATTAGACAAGCAATTCGCCAAGAAACGAAAAAATCTGAAGTTATCATGAAATTAAAAAGCACTTTTAATTGGCTTGATTCCAAGTGATTTAGTCTAGCTATTAGCCAAAAACGAACAAACCCGAAGTTATCATGAAATCAACAACCACATTTCATTGGCTCGATTCCAATTGAATTAGACTAGCAATTCGCCAAAAATGAACAAACCTGAAATTATCATGAAATCGAAATCCATTTTTCATTGGCTCGATTCCAATCGAATTAGACTAGAAATTCGCCAAAAATGAACAAACCCGAAGTTATCTTGAATCAAAAGCCACTTTTCATTTGCTCGATTCTAATCGAATTACACTAGCAATTCGCCAAAAATGAAGAAACCCGAAGTTATCGTGAAATCAAAAACCACTTTTCATCGGTTCGATTCCAATCGAATTAGACTAGCAATTCGCCAAAAACTAACAAACCCGAAGTTATCATTAAATTAAAAACCACTTTTCATTGGCTCGATTCTAATTGAATTAGACTAGCAATTCGCCAAAAATGAACAAACTCAAAATTATCATGAAATCGAAACCACTTTTCATTGGCTCGATTCTAATCGAATTAAAAACCAGTTTTCACTGGCTCGATTCCAACTTTATTAGTCCGGCTATTCGTCAAAAAAGAACAAACCCAAATTTATCATGAAATCAAAAACAGCATTTCATTGGCTCGATTCAAATCGAATTAGACTTGCAATTCACCAAAGACGAACAAACCCGAATTTATCATGAAATCAAAAACCACTTTTCATTAGCTCTATTCAAATGGAATTAGGCTAGCAATTCGCTAAAAACGAACAACTCCAAAGTTATCTTGAAATCGAAAACCACTTGTCATTGGCTCAATTCCAATCGAATTAGACTAGCAATTCCCCAAAAAATGAACAAACCCAAAGTTATAATGAAATCCATAGCCCCTCTTCATTGGCTCGATTCCAATGGAATTAGACTAGCATTTCGCCAAAAAATAACAAACCTGAAATTAAAATGAAATCAAAAACAACTTTTCATTGGCAGGATCCCAATCGAATTAGACTAGCAATTCGTCAAGAATTGAAAAAACCCGACGTTATCACGAAATCAAAAATCACTTTTCATTTTCTCGATTCCAATCGAATTAGTCCAGCTATTCGCCAAAAACGAACAAACCAGAAGTTATCATAAAATCAAAAACCACATTTCATTGGCTCAATTCAAAGCAAATTAGAATTGCAATTTGCCAAAAATGAACAAACCCGAAGTTATCACGAAATCAAGAACCACTTTTCATTGACTCGATTCCAGTAGAATTAGACTAGCAATTTGCCAAAAATGAACAACCCCGAAGTTATCTCGAAATCGAAAACCACTTTTTATTGGCTTGATTACAATCGACTAACATTGGCAATTCTGCAAAATGAACACACCCGAAGTTATCATGAAATCAAAACTCACTTTTCATTGGCACGATTCCAATCGAATTAGACTAGCAATTCGTCGAAAACAACAAACCCGAAGTTATCATGAAATCAAAACTCACTTTTCATTGGCACGATTCCAATCGAATTAGACTAGCAATTCACCAAAATGAACATACCCGAACTCCTCATGAAATTAAAAGTCTTTTTTCATTAGACCGATTCCAATCGAATTAGACGAGCAATTCGCTAAAATTGAACAAACTCGAAATTATCGTGAAATAAAAAACTACTTTTAATTGTCTCGATTCCAATTGAATTAGACTAGCAATTCGCCAAAAAGAACAAACCCGAAATTATCATGAAATCAAAAACCACTTTTAGTCGGCTCGAATTCAATCGAATTAGACTAGCAATTTGCCATGAAACGAAAAACTCGAAGTTATCATGAAATCAAAAGACACTTTTCATTGGCTCGATTCCAATCAAATTAGACTAGCACTTCGCTAAAAATGAACAACCCCAAAGTTATCTTGAAATCGAAAACCCCTTTTTATTGGCCTGATTCCAATCGAGTTACACTAGCAATTCGCTAAAAACGAACAAATCCGAAGTTATCATGAAATCAAAAGCCACTTTTCATTGGCTCTATTCCAATCGAATTAGACTAGCAATTCGCCAGAACGAACAAACCTGAAGTTCTCTTGAAATCAAAACCCGCTTTTCTTTCGTTCGATTCCAATCGAATTAGTCTAGCAATTTGCCAAAAATTAACAAACCGAAGTTATCAAGATATCAAAATCCACCTTCCTTTGGCTCGATTCGAATCGAGTTAGACTAGCAATTCGCCAAAAATGAACAAACCCGAAGTTATCATGAATTCAAAAACTACTTTTCAGTGGCTCGATTCCAATCGAGTTACTCTAGCAATTCGCCAAAAACGAACAAACTCGAAGTTTTCATGAAATCAAAAACCACATTTCATTGCCTCGATTCCAATCGAATTGGTCTAGCTATTTGCCAAAAACGAACAAACGCGAAGTTAGCATGAAATCAAAAACCACATTTCGTTGGTTCGATTCCAAACGAATTTGACTAGCAATTCGGCAAAAACAAACAAACACGAAGTTATAATGAAATCAAAAACCACTTTTTATCGGGACGATTCCAATCGAATTAGACTAGCAATTTTTCAAGAAACGAAAAAGCCTGAAGTTAACATGAAATCAAAAATCATTTTTCATTACCTCGATTCCAATTGATTTAGTCTAGCTATTCGCCAGAAACGAACAAACCCGAAGTTATCTTGAATCAAAAGCCACTTTTCATTGGCTCGATTCCAAACGAATTTGACTAGCAATTCGGCAAAAACAAACAAACACGAAGTTATAATGAAATCAAAAACCACTTTTTATTGGCTTGATTACAATCGACTAACATTGGCAATTCGGCAAAATGAACACACCCGAAGTTATCATGAAATGAAAAACAACTTTTCATTGGCTCGATTCCAAACGAATTTGACTAGCAATTCGGCAAAAACAAACAAACACGAAGTTATAATGAAATCAAAAACCACTTTTTATTGGCTTGATTACAATCGACTAACATTGGCAATTCGGCAAAATGAACACACCCGAAGTTATCATGAAATTAAAAAGCACTTTTAATTGGCTTGATTCCAAGTGATTTAGTCTAGCTATTAGCCAAAAACGAACAAACCCGAAGTTATCAAGAAATGAACAACCACATTTCATTGGCTCGATTCCAATTGAATTAGACTAGCAATTCGCCAAAAATGAACAAACCTGAAATTATTATGAAATCGAAATCCATTTTTCATTGGCTCGATTCCAATCGAATTAGACTAGAAATTCGCCAAAAACGAACAAACCCGAAGTTATCTTGAATCAAAAGCCACTTTTCATTTGCTCGATTCTAATCGAATTACACTAGCAATTCGCCAAAAATGAAGAAACCCGAAGTTATCGTGAAATCAAGAACCACTTTTCATTGGCTAGATTCCAGTAGAATTAGACTAGCAATTCGCCAAAAATGAACAACCCCGAAGTTATCTAGAAATCGAAAACCACTTTTTATTGGCTTGATTACAATCGACTAACATTGGCAATTCGGCAAAATGAACACACCCGAAGTTATCATGAAATCAAAACTCACTTTTCATTGGCACGATTCCAATCGAATTAGACTAGCAATTCACCAAAATGAACATACCCGAACTCCTCATGAAATTAAAAGTCTTTTTTCATTAGACCGATTCCAATCGAATTAGACGAGCAATTCGCTAAAATTGAACAAACTCGAAATTATCGTGAAATAAAAAACTACTTTTAATTGTCTCGATTCCAATTGAATTAGACTAGCAATTCGCCAAAAAGAACAAACCCGAAATTATCATGAAATCAAAAACCACTTTTCGTCGGCTCGAATTCAATCGAATTAGACTAGCAATTTGCCATGAAACGAAAAAACTCGAAGTTATCATGAAATCAAAAGACACTTTTCATTGGCTCGATTCCAATCAAATTAGACTAGCACTTCGCTAAAAACGAACAACCCCAAAGTTATCTTGAAATCGAAAACCCCTTTTTATTGGCCCGATTCCAATCGAGTTACACTAGCAATTCGCTAAAAACGAACAAATCCGAAGTTATCATGAAATCAAAAGCCACTTTTCATTGGCTCTATTCCAATCGAATTAGACTAGCAATTCGCCAGAACGAACAAACCTGAAGTTCTCTTGAAATCAAAACCCACTTTTCTTTCGTTCGATTCCAATCGAATTAGTCTAGCAATTTGCCAAAAATTAACAAACAGAAGTTATCAAGATATCAAAATCCACCTTCCTTTGGCTCGATTCGAATCGAGTTAGACTAGCAATTCGCCAAAAATGAACAAACCCGAAGTTATCATGAATTCAAAAACTACTTTTCAGTGGCTCGATTCCAATCGAGTTACTCTAGCAATTCGCCAAAAACGAACAAACTCGAAGTTTTCATGAAATCAAAAACCACATTTCATTGCCTCGATTCCAATCGAATTGGTCTAGCTATTCGCCAAAAACGAACAAACGCGAAGTTAGCATGAAATCAAAAACCACATTTCGTTGGCTCGATTCCAAACGAATTTGACTAGCAATTCGGCAAAAATAAACAAACACGAAGTTATCATGAAATCAAAAACCACTTTTTATCGGGACGATTCCAATCGAATTAGACTAGCAATTTTTCAAGAAACGAAAAAGCCTGAAGTTAACATGAAATCAAAAATCATTTTTCATTACCTCGATTCCAATTGATTTAGTCTAGCTATTCGCCAGAAACGAACAAACCCGAAATTATCATGAAATTAAAAGCTACTTTCCATTGGCTCGATTCCAATCGAATTAGACTAGTAATTCGGATCGTGAAATCAAAAAACCACTTTTCATTGGCTCGATTCTAATTGAATCATTCTAGCTTTTCGCCAAAAACGAACAAACCCAAAGTTATCATGAAATCAAAAACCACATTTCACCTGCTCGATTCCAAACCAATTAGACTAGCAATTTGCCAAAAATGAACAAACCCGAAGTTATCATGAAATCCAAAACCACTTTTCACCAGCTCAATTCCAATCGAATTAGACAAGCAATTCGCCAAAAATGAACAAACCCGAAGTTATCATGAAATCCAAAACCACTTTTCACCAGCTCAATTCCAATCGAATTAGACAAACAATTCGCCAAGAAACGAAAAAACCTGAAGTTATCATGAAATTAAAAAGCACTTTTAATTGGCTTGATTCCAAGTTATTTAGTCTAGCTATTAGCCAAAAACGAACAAATCCGAAGTTATCAAGAAATCAACAACCACATTTCATTGGCTCGATTCCAATTGAATTAGACAAGCAATTCGCCAAAAATGAACAAACCTGAAATTATCATGAAATCGAAATCCATTTTTCATTGGCTCGATTCCAATCGAATTAGACTAGAAATTCGCCAAAAACGAACAAACCCGAAGTTATCTTGAATCAAAAGCCACTTTTCATTTGCTCGATTCTAATCGAATTACACTAGCAATTCGCCAAAAATGAAGACACCCGAAGTTATCGTGAAATCAAAAACCACTTTTCATCGGTTCGAATCCAATCGAATTAGACTAGCAATTCGCCAAAAACTAACAAACCCGAAGTTATCATGAAATCCAAAACCACTTTTCACCAGCTCAATTCCAATCGAATTAGACAAGCAATTCGCCAAGAAACGAACGAATTAGACAAGCAATTCGCCAAGAAACAAAAAAACCTGAAGTTATCATGAAATTAAAATGCACTTTTAATTGGCTTGATTCCAAGTGATTTAGTCTAGCTATTAGCCAAAAACGAACAAACCCGAAGTTATCATGAAATCACCAACCACATTTCACTGGCTCGATTCCAATTGAATTAGACTAGCAATTCGCCAAAAATGAACAAACCTGAAATTATCATGAAATCGAAATCCATTTTTCATTGGCTCGATTCCAATCGAATTAGACTAGAAATTCGCCAAAGACGAACAAACCCGAAGTTATCTTGAATCAAAAGCCACTTTTCGTTTGCTCGATTCTAATCGAATTACACTACCAATTCGCCAAAAATGAAGAAACCCGAAGTTATCGTGAAATCTAAAACCACTTTTCATCGGTTCGATTCCAATCGAATTAGACTAGCAATTCGCCAAAAACTAACAAACCCGAAGTTATCATTAAATTAAAAACCAGTTTTCATTGGCTCGATTCTAATTGAATTAGACTAGTAATTCGCCAAAAATGAACAAACTCAAAATTATCATGAAATCGAAACCACTTTTCATTGGCTCGATTCTAATCGAATTAAAAACCAGTTTTCACTGGCTTGATTCCAACTGTATTAGTCCAGCTATTCATCAAAAAAGAACAAACCCGAATTTATCATGAAATCAAAAACAACATTTCATTGGCTCGAGTCAAATCGAATTAGACTTGCAATTCGCCAAAGACGAACAAACCCGAATTTATCATGAAATCAAAAACCACTTTTCATTAGCTCGATTCAAATGGAATTAGGCTAGCAATTCGCCAAAAAACGAACAACTCCGAAGTTATCTTGAAATCAAAAACCACTTGTCATTGGCTCAATTCCAATCGAATTAGACTAGCAATTCCCCAAAAATGAACAAACCCAAAGTTATAATGAAATCCATAGCCCCTCTTCATTGGCTCGATTCCAATGGAATCAGACTAGCATTTCGCCAAAAAATAACAAACCTGAAATTAAAATGAAATCAAAAACAACTTTTCATTAGCTGGATTCCAATCGAATTAGACTAGCAATTCGTCAAGAATTGAAAAAACCCGACGTTATCATGAAATCAAAAACCACTTTTCGTCGGCTCGAATTCAATCGAACTAGACTAGCAATTTGCCATGAAACGAAAAAACTCGAAGTTATCATGAAATCAAAAGACACTTTTCATTGGCTCGATTCCGATCGAATTACACAAGCAATTCGCCAAAAACGAACAACCCCGAAGTTATCTAGAAATCGAAAACCACTTTTTATTGGCTTGATTACAATCGAATAACATTGGCAATTCGGCAAAATGAACACACCCGAAGTTATCATGAAATCAAAAGACACTTTTCATTGGCTCGATTCCGATCGAATTACACAAGCAATTCGCCAAAAACGAACAACCCCGAAGTTATCTAGAAATCGAAAACCACTTTTTATTGGCTTGATTACAATCGAATAACATTGGCAATTCGGCAAAATGAACACACCCGAAGTTATCATGAAATCAAAAGACACTTTTCATTGGCTCGATTCCAATCGAATTAGACGAGCAATTCGCTAAAAATGAACAAACTCGAAATTATCGTGAAATAAAAAACTACTTTTAATTGTCTAGATTCCAATTGAATTGGACTAGCAATTCGCCAAAAAGAACAAACCCGAAATTATCATGAAATCAAAAACCACTTTTCGTCGGCTCGAATTCAATCGAACTAGACTAGCAATTTGCCATGAAACGAAAAAACTCGAAGTTATCATGAAATCAAAAACCACTTTTCATTGCCTCGATTCCAATCGAATTAGTCCAGCTATTCGCCAAAAACCAACAAACCCGATGTTATCATGAAATCAAAAACCACAATGCATAGACTCGATTCCAATCGAATTAGACTAGCAATTCGCCAAAAATGAAGAAACCTAAGGTTATCCTGAAATCAAAAATGACTTTTCATTGTCTCGATTCCAATCGAATTTCACTACCAATTCGCCAGAAATTAACAAACCCGAAGTTATCATGAAATCAAAAGACACTTTTCATTGGCTCGATTCCAATCAAATTAGACTAGCACTTCGCTAAAAACGAACAGCCCCAAAGTTATCTTGAAATCGAAAACCCCTTTTTATTGGCCCGATTCCAATCGAGTTACACTAGCAATTCGCTAAAACGAATAAATCCGAAGTTATCATGAAATCAAAAGCCACTTTTCATTGGCTCTATTCCAATCGAATTAGACTAGCAATTCGCCAGAACGAACAAACCTGAAGTTCTCTTGAAATCAAAACCCACTTTTCTTTCGTTCGATTCCAATCGATTAGTCTAGCAATTTGCCAAAAATTAACAAACCGAAGTTATCAAGATATCAAAAGCCACCTTCCTTTGGCTCGATTCGAATCGAGTTAGACTAGCAATTTGCCAAAAATGAACAAACCCGAAGTTATCATGAATTCAAAAACTACTTTTCAGTGGCTCGATTCCAATCGAGTTACTCTAGCAATTCGTCAAAAACGAACAAACTCGAAGTTTTCATGAAATCAAAAACCACATTTCATTGCCTCGATTCCAATCGAATTGGTCTAGCTATTCGCCAAAAACGAACAAACGCGAAGTTAGCATGAAATCAAAAACCACATTTCATTGGCTCGATTCCAAACGAATTTGACTAGCAATTCGGCAAAAACAAACAAACATGAAGTTATCATGAAATCAAAAACAACTTTTTATCGGGACGATTCCAATCGAATTAGACTAGCAATTTTTCAAGAAACGAAAAAACCTGAAGTTAATATGAAATCAAAAATCATTTTTCATTACCTCGATTCCAATTGATTTAGTCTAGCTATTCGCCAGAAACGAACAAACCCGAAATTATCATGAAATTAAAAGCTACTTTCCATTGGCTCGATTCCAATCGAATTAGACTAGCAATTCGGATCGTGAAATCAAAAAACCACTTTTCATTGGCTCGATTCTAATTGAATCATTCCAGCTATTTGCCAAAAATGAACAAACCCGAAGTTATCATGAAATCAAAAACCACATTTCACCGGCTCGATTCCAAACCAATTAGACTAGCAATTTGCCAAAAATGAACAAACCCGAAGTTATCATGAAATCAAAAACCACTTTTCGTCGGCTCGAATTCAATCGAATTAGACTAGCAATTTGCCATGAAAAAACTCGAAGTTATCATGAAATCAAAAACCACTTTTCATTGGCTCGATTCCAATCGAATTAGTCCAGCTATTCGCCAAAAACCAACAAACCCGATGTTATCATGAAATCAAAAACCACAATGCATAGACTCGATTCCAATCGAATTAGACTAGCAATTCGCCAAAAATGAAGAAACCCAAAGTTATCCTGAAATCAAAAATGACTTTTCATTGTCTCGATTCCAATCGAATTTCACTACCAATTCGCCAGAAATTAACAAACCCGAAGTTATCATGAAATCAAAAGACACTTTTCATTGGCTCGATTCCAATCGAATTAGACTAGCACTTCGCTAAAAACGAACAGCCCCAAAGTTATCTTGAAATCGAAAACCCCTTTTTATTGGCCCGATTCCAATCGAGTTACACTAGCAATTCGCTAAAACGAATAAATCCGAAGTTATCATGAAATCAAAAGCCACTTTTCATTGGCTCTATTCCAATCGAATTAGACTAGCAATTCGCCAAAACGAACAAACCTGAAGTTCTCTTGAAATCAAAACCCGCTTTTCTTTCTTCGATTCCAATCGAATTAGTCTAGCAATTTGCCAAAAATTAACAAACCGAAGTTATCAAGATATCAAAAGCCACCTTCCTTTGGCTCGATTCGAATCGAGTTAGACTAGCAATTCGCCAAAAATGAACAAACCCGAAGTTATCATGAATTCAAAAACTACTTTTCAGTGGCTCGATTCCAATCGAGTTACTCTAGCAATTCGCCAAAAACGAACAAACTCGAAGTTTTCATGAAATCAAAAACCACATTTCATTGCCTCGATTCCAATCGAATTGGTCCAGCTATTCTCCAAAAATGAACAAACGCGAAGTTAGCATGAAATCAAAAACCACATTTCATTGGCTCGATTCCAAACGAATTTGACTAGCAATTCGGCAAAAACAAACAAACACGAAGTTATAATGAAATCAAAAACCAATTTTTATCGGGACGATTCCATTCGAATTAGACTAGCAATTTTCCAAGAAACGAAAAAACCTGAAGTTAACATGAAATAAAAAATCATTTTTCATTACCTCGATTCCAATTGATTTAGTCTAGCTATTCGCCAGAAACGAACAAACCCGAAATTATCATGAAATTAAAAGCTAATTTCCATTGGCTCGATTCCAATCGAATTTGACTAGCAATTCGGATCGTGAAATCAAAAAACCACTTTTCATTGGCTCGATTCTAATTGAATCATTCTAGCTATTCGCCAAAAAGAACAAACCCGAAGTTATCATGAAATCAAAAACCACATTTCATTGGCTCGATTCCAAACCAATTAGACTAGCAATTTGCCAAAAATGAACAAACCCGAAGTTATCATGAAATCAAAAACCACTTTTCACCAGCTCAATTCCAATCGAATTAGACAAGCAAATCGCCAAGAAAAGAAAAAACCTAAAGTTATCATGAAATTAAAAACCACTTTTAATTGGCTTGATTCCAAGTGATTTAGTCTAGCTATTTGCCAAAAATGAACAAACCCGAAGTTATCATGAAATCAACAACCACATTTCATTGGCTCGATTCCAATCGAATTAGACTAGAAATTCG